>NC_092804.1:46807092-47113901 GCF_040954645.1 Diabrotica undecimpunctata | reverse complement strand
CTACTTTTCTTTATGGCTTGGAAGCGTGAACACTAAAACAAGTCCATCTGAATAAGTTGGCCGCATTTGAATTTTGGTGTTACAGAAGAATCCTACGAATATCATGGATTCAAAGAATGTCAAACGTGGAAGTAACTAGAATGATAGGAAATGGGGCGGAAATATTATTAACTACCAAAAGACGAAAACTTGAGTACTTAGGACATGTGATGAGAGGGCAAAAATACGCATTATTACAACTTATTATGCAAGGCAAAATCCGAGGAAAGCGAAATGTGGGAAGACGAAGAATATTCTGGCTTAAAAACTTAAGGGAATGGTTTGAATGCGGTAGTGCAGAACTTTATAGAGCGGCAGTCAACAGAGTCCGTATAGCCATGATGATTTCCAACCTTCGATAGAAGATGGAACTTAAAGAAGAAGATAGAAAAATGCATAAATCTTTAATTAATAAATCCCATTAACCTGTTAGTAACGAATAACCAGATATATTTAAAAAGATTAAGTACCTTTCTTTTTATTTTGGATTTTGAATTTTGCATAACTAGAGCAAACGACTAATTTTTGTGTATTAGTTTTGGACCAAGCGCCTCTTGCGAGCGTTTTAATGATTGTAAATCGAATATTTGGCAACATATGTACATAAACGTGGTTAACAATGGTGACGTTGGCAACTTGTTGAGGCGTTTAGGTTAAGAAGTAGTGGCAGTTATTGCTTAAATTTTTCTATAATAGTCACATTACAGAAGAGCTAACACAGAAAGAGAATACTTAACAACAGACATAACATTAAGTAAAATGTATGAATTGTATATTGAAGAAGCAGACAATGATCTTGTTAAATTTTCGTTTTACAAAAAAATGTTTTTAACACGATTTAATCTTCAAAGAAAAAAGTTGAAAAAAGATACTTATAGTAGATGTGATTGTTTCGAATTAGAAATTAAAAATTGCGCAGATAACGAACAATTAAGCATTAAAAAAAGAAAAAATGTGCACTTAGAAGAAAGAAAGCTAGACATGAAGATAAGCAACGATCAACCAGAAGTGGAAACCTTTTGTTTTGATTTAAAGAAAAACTCTTCCCCTTTCGAGAATTCTAATAAATATTGTATATTATAAGCGTCAATTATGTATTTACAACCTTGGTATCTATAGCGCCAAGGATAAAAAAGTCATTGTTATATTTGGATAGAAGGTGAAGCTGGTCGGGGAGCCCAGGACGTAGGCATTTGTCTTAAGAAACACATTGAAGAAAATGTTACTTCTCAAAACATGTAATTTTGTGGTCAGACTCTTGTGGCGGCCAAAACCGCAGCATTAAAATAGTTTTGATTCTGAAAATGATTTTGGAAACTCATCCTACCATTGAAAAAATTACATTACGCTATTTCTTTCCTAGTCATAGCTTTTACCCAATGGTAGTGATTTTGGAGATTTTGAAAATGCCCTAAAATTTCAACAACGTTTATATACCGTTGATGATTACCTAAACGTGACGAAAAAATTCCGTAAAAAGAACCCACTAGTAGTTCACAGAATGAAAAAAGAAGACTTCGTCAAGCTAAGAAGAAATACAAGCGAATCAACAGAAGAGACCAATTTAATAGATCTTGATAAAATATTAAAGTTAACAACTACAATTTCGTAAATATGGAACACTTTAAATATCTTAGATAAATAATCACGGTTAATAATAATGCCACTAAAGAAATACAGATCATAATTTAAACTTTTTACCTACTTTAATACATAGATGCTAATCATGGACAATGACTAAAACGGATAAGGAAGAACTACGAATATTTAAAAGGAAAATAATAGGAAAATTGTTTTAACCTCATTATCATATCGCTACAAATCTGTATAGAAGAAGAACACATACTTAATAAAGAAAGCTCATATAACGATATTGTTTAGGCAAATAAATTGCTTAAGGTAGATCGTACACATGCATAGACGCCAAGATGTCAAACTTGTAAAACTGGTATGGAAGGAAGTTAGCACAGAAGAATACCACTTGAGCGTCTCAGTATGCAATGAAGAGAAAACATCCAATCATATCTCAAAAAATTAACATCGTGAAGGTTCTTCTCTGAACCCCATAACAAATGGCTAATCTTTTACTTTTCATTAAAAATTTAAATTTTAATAAGTCCCGTAAATAACGTTTTAAAAGGGCCTTTCCTGAGATAACTTTTTTTAAGCCTGGTTTGTTTGATTACATGTAATTGATTTGATAGTCCCCAACAGATGGGTATTGACTATAGGTAGGATAGCAGGTAGTTGAACAGGCATGTGTTGATAAATATGATGGGTCGGTAGATAGTCTCATTATTCCTAAATCTGACCTCATGTTACCTTCCCCCTTCATTTGTGGAAGCCCTAAAGGCATTTTTTCTCTTGGGGCATCCTCCCAATTTAACTTGGCAATGTAGTTATTATAGAGTATTGAGTATTGAGTATTGACTATAGGTAGGATAGCAGGTAGTTGAACAGGCATGTGTTGATAAATATGATGGGTCGGTAGATAGTCTCATTATTCCTAAATCTGACCTCATGTTACCTTCCCCCTTCATTTGTGGAAGTCCTAAAGGCATTTTTTCTCTTGGGACATCCTCCCAATTTAACTTGGCAATGTAGTTATTATAGAGCCTTTGGATATAGCCAGCGCAACTTTAACATTGAGATTTAGCTTCTTACACGACGTTGTTGTCTTTATATATGTGTTTGGCCTTGGCATTAGTTCCGTTCGGTATTGGTTAGTACGCGGACCTTTGTAAGTCGGAAAATACTTCTGATGGCTTTTCTAGCAATCCTGATCTAATTAATACCTGAGTTTTACGTACATTGTTTTGTTAGCGTTCTGGCCACATATCCACACATTAGCACTGGTTTAATCACTGTTTTATATATCCTGATTTAAGAAAGTCGTATTAGACCTCTGAATTTAAAAGTATTATAAGAGTTATATATACATCAGTTAGCTACCTGAATATTCCCTTTTATTTCTTATGTTACAACGTTATCTACGATATCTAAAATGTTGCAATCCTTTAAAATTATATGGGTCTATTGTTACGTTATGCCCTACTCTACGTCATCTCTTTTGTATGTTAAAGAACATTTATATACTTTATTACTGACTATTAGACGGTCTTTTTATATGTTAATATCATTATTTTATAGTATTCTAATAATTTATGGATTAAATCCGGATAGCAAATTGATATTCTTCACTTTCTCGGAAAATTAATATTCTAACACACAAAATCCTATTAAATTGCCAAAACCTTCCTTGCATATTCTATTCACTTATGAGGGGCAGCAGCAATATCAGTACCATAATAAGGCGTATAGTACTGGACTGGCTAATCGTTGGATAATGGGAAGCATGAGTTTTAATGTTTTCGGGACTGCCATCTGTTAGCGGAGTGCAGAGATATCAGTACCAAGTTAATGCATATAGTAATTGTTGCTTGAACTTTATTATTATTAAACAACACTATATTTTCTAGTAAAATCATCATGACTTTACAGTAAGACAAATTTTCGAACGTTGGTTATGGAAACATCATGTACATACCACCAGGTTCCCTATGTCGATATCCAGCAAAATCGTTGTAATAAGGAGACGGCAAACAAAAATCCAGAGATAACAATATGCACCAAGAAAGTCTGTTTTATTCAACAGTCGAATAAACTACAGATTCTTGATTCAAATAGTCAAAAAATCAATAAACAGCTTAGTAAAATAGAAATAACGCCTATTTAAGATGTAATCCATTAACGGGCTAAGGTACAAAGCACTCCTGGCATATGCTAATGATATGGATCTCATAAGAAACTTTCTCCGGTCCGCAAACATCTTTAACAAAGTGCACGAAAACTGTTTCACTGAAAATCAACGAAATGAAATCCAAATACAAGCGAATCAACAGAAGAGACCAATTTAATAAATTTAGAAAAAACATTAAAGTCAACAACTACAATTGAAAGTATGGAACATTTTAAATTTGCTGTGGCAAAAATCATTATACTTGGGTTACATTGATATTTATGTGGCAATCAGCTGTAAAAGTCATTGCCTTTTTCGTGTCGTATCATTTTTTAGCATATCATATTTTGAGTGAAATTGATCCTAAATGCGTCTAATAATATTAAGTTTGTAAAACAGCTGTCCGTTTATGCTCATTCGGTCACCTTTTGTAAAACAGTCTGTGTAAATATAAGGGATTTATATAATCTTTTCATTTCGTAATATTTTCGTTTTATAATTATAGTTCTCTTGCTTTTATTTTCTATGGTAATACATATACATACCCAATTCAAAAGGGAGAAAACCAGCGAATTCTAAATTAAACATAAACATTATTCTCTCTTTCTCCCTATATGTTATATAAAGATCATCGTCATCGTATAGTCAGAACGGAACAAGATTCTATTGCCTTTTCTTCTTTTTGTCTTTCCTTTCCTATTGAAAATACAGCCAGGTAAAAGACGTTTTTAAAATTTATGTCAATATTTCTGAAGTGCCTTTTTTTGGATAATTTTTTTTAAGCCCAGTTCGTTTGATTACATGTAATTGATTTGATATTCCACAACAGATAAGTATTGATTGTAGGTAGGATAGCAGGTGTTGATAAATATAATGGGTCGGTAGATAGTCTCATTATTCCTAAATCTGACCCTATGTTACCTCCTCCTTCATTTGTGGAAGTCTTAAAGGCATTTTTTCTCTTGGGGCATCCTCCCAATTTAACTTGGCAATGCAGTTATTATAGTCTTTGGATAAAGCCAGCGCAACTTTAGCACTGAGATTTAGTTTCTTGTACGACGTTGCTATCTTTATATATGTGTTTGATCTTGGAATTAGCTCTGTTCGGTATTGGTTAGTACTCGGACCTCTGTAAGTCGGAAAATACCTCTGATGGCTTTTCTAGCAATCCTGGTCTAATTAATACGTTCTCGTCACGTATCCACACATTAGCACTGGTTTGATCACTATTTTATATATCCTGATTTTAGAGACTCGAATTAGACTTCTGGATTAAAAAGAGGGTTATATATACATAAACATCAGTTAGCTACCTAAATATTCCCTTTTATTTTTTATGTAACAACATTACCTACGGCATCTAAGACGCTGCAATCTTTCAAAATTATATGGCTTTATTGTTCCGTTATGCCCTACCCTCGATCCTCTCTTATGTATGTTAAAGAACATCTACTAGAACATCTACTAAAGAAAGCCTAACCACTTTAAAATCCGGTCACATTTTCTATCATGTCGGAGAAAACTATGGGAATGGAGGCATTGGGCTCTTTATTAATAAAAAACTAGCTGAGAATATCATATCAGTAAAAGCAGTTTCCACAAGAGTTATACTTGCAAAATTACAACTAAACACCCGTTACTCCATAAAGATCATTCAAGGCTATGCACCAACATCGAGTCACGCTGACGAAGAAATAGAACAGTTCTATGATGACTTGTACACAGCTGTTTCAGAAGACCAAGAACATTTTACGGTAATATGTGGCGACTTTAATGACAAAATAGGAATAAGCACTGACCCAGCTGAAAATGCACTCGGAAATTTTGGCACACCATGTAGAAACGAAAGGGAGGAAATACTCTTAAATTTCCTATTAGAAAACAATCTATATTTAATGAATAGCTTCTTCTATAAGAAGATCCATAGAAGATGGACTTGGAAGAGCCCCTATGGTAAGACAAAAAATGAGATCGACTTCATCATCACTGACAAAAAACATATAGTCAAAGATGTTACAGTCTTAAATCAATTTTCGGTTGCAAGCGATCATAGAATGGTCCGAGCAACTGTAGAAGTCAATATTAAGCACGAAAGACTGAACATGATAAAAAGTAAAAAATTCAAACCTTGGATGCGTCCAACGAATGAACTTGAGTTTGAAAAATATATCACCAGTAACTTACTCAGAAATACAACAAGAGAAGACATAAATAACCTAAACGAAGAAATAGTAGATACATTAACACAAGATCAGGAAAAATTTGGCCCTAAACATGGAAAAGAACAAAAAAATAGTAAAGAAACGAAACAAAAAATGGAAGATCGTAGAATGCTGAGAAGTCAAGGAAATGCTGACTCACAAGATATAAACAACATAAATAAAGAAATCTCTAAAGCCATCAGACGGGATATTAGAAAATACAACAACGAGAAAATTATAAAAACTATAGAAGACAACAAAAGCATGAAAGCGTTGAGGAGAAAAATAGAAAATGACAAAAAAGAAATCTTCCAACTTAAAGACAAATATGGAAACATTATATAAAAGTCAACTTATTCCAGAGCTCATCGAACAACCAATACAAAAGGTACATAATGTAGGATCGGAGGATATACCAGATATATCACGAGAGGAAATTCAACATGCCCTCAAAAATATGAAAAATAATAAAGGTCCGGGGGAAGATGGTGTAGTCATTGAGACAATTAAACTAGGAGGTCCACTTTTGATGTCCCGAATCCAAACGCTTGTTAATGTATGTCTGCATAGTAAAAACATTCCAAGTAAATGGAAAAATTCGGTTACAATCATCCTCCACAAAAAAGGGGATAAAGCAGATCTCGAAAACTATAGGCCAATTAGTTTGCTTAACTACCTATACAAGCTCTTTACTCGAATACTGATAAACAGATTAGAAGCAAAACTCGATTTCTATCAATCAGAAGAACAGGCAGGATTTCGAGCGGGACACGGAATAAACGACCATTTGCAATGCCTTAAAACTCTAGTTGAAAAGTCTATCGAATATAACAGACCCCTTGCTCTTATCTTTGTCGACTTCCACAAAGCATTTGACACAGTCGAAACAGTTGCTATCTTAAAAGCACTATCAGAATGCAGAATATATCAAAGGTATGCAAATATTATTCGAAATATATACGAAAATGCGACAACAACCGTTAACCTCCATTGCACTGAGAAGATAAAAATTGGCAGAGGGGTGCGGCAGGGAGATACCTTGTCACCAAAACTATTTATAACAGTCATGGAGTACGCATTTAAAAGGCTAGAGTGGGAATCAAAGGGTATTAGAATCGATGGAAAGATATTCAATCATCTCAGATATGCCGATGATATTGTTCTCATAACAGACAACTTAGGAGAAGCCAGAGTTATGCTACAACAACTACAGCAAGTAACCCAGAAAGTCGGTTTAAAAATAAACTATGGAAAAACAAAAATGATGACCAATCTCGTCCCCAATGAGCTAATAGAAATCAAAAAGTCGCCCATAGAACTTGTAGAAAAATATGTGTATTTGGGTCACGAACTAAGGTTAACGCGAGATAACCAAACATGCGAGCTACTCAAAAGAATAAGTCTGGGTTGGGCTGCATTCGGAAAAATGAGAGACGTATTTAAAACAAATATACCGATCCATTTAAAAAGAAAAGCTTTTAACCAGTGCGTTCTACTAGTTCTCACATACGGAGCAGAAACCTTAACTCTCACAAAAATATCAGCCGAAAAATTGAGAAGGACACAACGAAAGATGGAGAGATCAATGCTTGGAATAAACTTAAGCAATAGAATAAGAAACGAGGAAGTTCGTAGATGAACCGGAGTGGAAGACATTATCGAACATATTACAAAAAAAATGGAGATGGGCAGGACATGTTGCAAGAATGAAAGACAACAGTTGAACCAAAAAATTGCTTGAGTGGAGACCACGGGCTGACAAGCGAAGCCGAGGAAGACCCCCAAAGCGATGGACCAACGACCTCAAAAGAATCGTGACCAATTGGATACCAGAGGTGCAAAACAGAAGCAGATGGAAAAGTCTAGAGGAGGCCTATGTTCAACAATGGACAACTCATGACTGATTGATGATGATGATGATGACCATTAGACCGCTTTTTTTGCTGCTACTAGCATTATTTTAGAGCATTCTATTATTTAATTTATGGATTAAATCCGGATAGCAAATAGATATTCTTCACTTTCTCGTAGAAATAATATTCTAACACACAAAATCCTATTAAATTGTCAAAACCTTCCTTGCATATTCTATTCACTTATGAGGAGCAGCAGCAATATCAATACCATAATAAGGCGTATAGTTCTGGACTGGCTAATTGTTGGATAATGAGAAGCATGAGTGTAGCAGTTTTAATGTTTTCGGTACTGCTACCTGGTATCGGGGAGCAGAATTATCATTACCGAGTTAATGCATATAGGAATTGTTGCTTGAACTTTATTATTATTAAACAACACTATATTTCCTAGTAAAATAATCATAAATTTACAGTAAGAAAAATTTTTGAACGTTGGTTATGAAAATATCATGTACATACCACCGGGTTCACTATGTCCATATCCAGCAAAATCCTTGTAATAATGATACTGGAAACCAAAGATAAAAATATGCTCCAAGAAACTCTGTGTTATAAAACAGTCGAATAAAATACAGATTCTCGATTCCAATAATCAAAAAATTAATGAACAGCTTACTAAAATAGAAATAACGCCTATTTAAGATGTAATCCATTAACGGCCCAAGGGACAAAGCACTCCTAGCATATGCTAATGATATAGAACTCATAACCCTAATGAGAAACTCTTTCGTCCACAAACTTCAATAAAGTGAAGAGAGCACAAAAAATGTTTGACTTAAAATCAACGAAATAAAAACCAAATACAAGCGAATCAACAGAAAACCAATCAACCAATTCAATAAATTTAGAAAAAACATTAAAGTCAACAACTACAATTTCGAAAGTATGTAACACTTTAAATATCTTAGATCACTAATCACTGTTAGTAATAATGCCACTAAAGAAATACAGAGCATAATTCAAACTTCAGACCTATTTTAATACATGGATGTAAGTCATGAAGAATGACTAAAACAAATAAGGAAGCACTCCGAATATTTGAAAGGAAAATAATCAGAAATTTTTATTTAACCCCATTATCATAACTACTATTTAAATGGGAATAAGCCACAATTAGAGGTTAAAGTTAGTTTATTGACGTTTCAATTTCCACTTCGGAAATCATTCTCACTAATGTTTGTATTTTGAGAACGATTTCCGAAGTGGAAATTGAAACGTCAATAAACTAACTTTAAGCTTTAATTGTGGCTTATTCCCATTTAAATAGTAATTACTTTAAAATGCCACAAGAAAATAGCTTCAGAACTCATTATCATATCGCTACAAATCCGTATAGAATAAGAAAGCATACTGAATAAAAAAAGCTCGCATAACGATATTGTTCAGGAAAATAAATCTCTTAAGGTATATCGGACACGTGCATAGACGCCAAGATGTCAAACTTGTAGAACTGGTGTGGAAGGAAGTTAGCACAGAAGAATGCCACTTGGGCATGTCAGTATACAATGGAGAGAAAACATCCAATCATATCTCAAAAAATGAACATTTCATTTGATTGCAGATTCGTGGAAAATCAATCAACTTGGAGATAAGTTGTAGTCAGCGAAGACCTACCCAGTGTTGTAGCGCTACGTATTGATAATGATAAAGAGAAAGGAGAAACAGTGACAAAAAGCAACAAAAATGAACTATGGAGCAAATCTGCTTCAAAATCTTTGATTGGAGAGGATTAAAATGAAAGTATAAGAAATACAATGGATGATTGATGGATTCGAGAAACTTGAGACTTGAGAAAGGCACTCTCCGAAACAGCTGTAGTGATAAGATAGAAATAATTTTGTAGAAGTTTTGTTGTTTTATTGTTAAACAAAATGGAATTAACATACGACATTATATACGCTAAAATAACTAGACAACTTATATGATACGGACATATAAGGAGAAAGTTTAATGTACAATAATCTACCCAATATTTGTTATGAGTAAAAACGATATGAATAAACAAAATAAAGAAATCCATGGCAAAAGGCAAAAAGAGTAATGATTTAAAAATGAGAGAGGTATCCTGTGGATAACATGTGCTTAATTAGGAACGAATGGAGATGAAGATCAGAAGACGACAAAGAATGTTTTAAATTGATAAATGTATACAATTTTTAGCAATGTATATTTATAGGTCATTATTAGGGCCAACGTGCTAATTTTATGTAAAATAACACTTTTCAAGTTGGATCGGTTACAGCACGGTGGAAGCAAATACACCCAAAGTTAAAAACTATCGATGTTTATATGAAAGATGAAACCTTATGGCACATGACCGTGCAATCTTGACACCTATACATTATCACATAATTGTGAACGGTATATTGTACCTAATTACTAATTATTTTATTCTAAGAATAAGTTTAATAATTTATGGGAGATTTAATGTATTTACAATTTTACAGGATCCGGTATCGTAATAAGAAGTCAAATTTCACTACAACTCCATTAAAACGTGTTAAATTTTACTTTGGATATTCTTTCTGTGAATATAATAAGTAAAAATACAGTAAGTTTCATCTTCTTATTGTGCCGTATTCTAATTAAGGTTAGCGATAACTTCTTTAAACGCTTTCCATAAATTATTATAGTTTAAATTTAACTACTTTATGAAACAAATATTGCACGTCATAAATTGCAGGAATTGAAAAATTACAAAGATCTCCTGTTTACAGAGTTTCTTTTAATTTTATGTAGTTTATTATAATCCTACCGAAGGGCTTCTACTTTCTTAAACTGTTACACGACTACTTTTCTCGATGTTAGTACATTTAGAGACTAAATGTTTAAGTGCATATTCATTTTAACAAAAAATAATAATAAATAAAACGAAAACTAGCCATTTCCAAGCTTATAATAAATACTTTTTTAAGTTTGAAAATAATTAAAGCAAGTAATATAAATAACCACCATAAAATATTTAACTACATTAACCGAGTACCTATTTGTGAAATTTCTCGATGACTAAATTGATTGATATTTAAATAAATTTGAAGTTCCAAAACGTACCTGCTGTAAAATTTAAAAATCTACGACTAATCAAATTATTGGCAACATCGGAGGAGTTTAGTTGTGTACGCAAAGAAATGTAAACGGATCCCAAAAGTGTTTTAACCTATTACGGAGTCCACTTAATCCGACGTGTTGGTCGGAGTCCACATAAAGCGCTACCCAGATAATAATATACACGATGTATATTCGCCTGGAGTTAGTATAATACCGTTTTAGTACGGAGCCCCCATTAACCGCTAGATCTATATATATATATATATATATATATATATATATATATATATATATATATATATATATATATATATTGTGACGATTGGGGTTTATAGAAAATAATTTATAAGTTATATACTACATAATATTAGATATAAAAAAGTATTTGTTTATTTTAAGAAGTTATATACTAGAGAATTTAATAAAAATATATTTATGTGAGGGCATTTTTAATAAATTAGCATATAATAATTGTAAAAAGTTGTATTTTAGTAATTTTAATGTTGTAAATAGATTTAAGTGAGCCATGTGCCTAGGCAACCAACTATACAGTGAGTGATAGACAGATATTTATACTCTGAAGTGACGTTTAAGAATATTTACGAATATAAAGTGGGGTTATAATAATATATTGTTTGAAATGTGTATTTTATTAAATTAGAGTGTTAGTTACTAATTTGAATGTTTATTCTGATCTGAAAAGCCTAAATGTCAACAAAACTATCAATGGAACATTAACGAATTATCCAGAGTGTAGAGTGTGACCATTGTTTACAGTCGAAAATTCTCGAAATAATGATTATGGCGGTGGATCGAACAGATATTTTTTTCGAGAACATCTATATGGAAGTAATGGAACAAATTGGAACATGATCTCTTATCAGATGGTTCTGGAATATCCAAAAGGATATAAATACCCGTGATTTGGATTGAAGAAGGCAGTTTTTAGTCTGAAGTCAAGCAGTCAGGAAGTTTTTAGTCAGAAGTCAGGCCAGTTTATTATGAAAGTTAGTTAGTGAAGTAAATTGTTCAGAATTTTCAAGAAGTCAGTCAGAAAAGTTTAGTAAGAAATATGAAAGTTAGTTGGAGTCAGTGAATCAAGTACAAATAGTCCAATTGTTTAATATTGTGAGTTAAATGAAGATTAAAAATTATGCATATATTTAATGCACATTTATAATTATACACAAATAATTATTGAAGATTATAAAAGTATATTAGAAGAATATTGGATGGACATTGGAAGGAATTAAAATTATATTATGATTGGAGATTAGTATAAATCAACTTATAATAATTGGATATTGGTATATTGAAAAGAAGAATAAAAATAAATGGTGTTTGCTGGTGGTGTATAAATGCTGGTGAAGAAAACTATATATTAAATTGGTAGAAGCTGATAATTGGAAAAAGTAATTTCACAAAAACAAGGATAACCGAAGTACGAAGACATTCAGTGGTGATTAGAATCTATATAGTGGAAAACAGTTCATTTAGGCATTCAGTGAAAGAAAGGTACAAAATTTTGTTAATATAATTTAGTTAATGTCATAACAATTTCAATTTTGAAGATAGTTTGTTTAAATTTTACATTGTCTATAGAATTTAATTAGTTTTATAAGAGTATCAATTTAAAGATAGTTTATTTTAAATTTACATTGGTTAGGTTAGATATATATGTGTGTTCCATAATAGTTATAATAAAGATAATTTAAAAAAGTACTTACAAACTAATTCTTTGAGAACCGCGATAAAAACCCTATATTATTAAAAATACTCATTGCTCATCATTCAAACAAAAAACACATCTTAACAATTTGGCACCCAACGCGGTGGCTCTCTATTTAAAAGAATTAGTTTGGGAAGATAAGTGCTCTCATATAATTAAATTAATCATCAGTAGAAAGGAAAAATTATAGATTTTATTTTTAATTATATTTGAACAAGTAAAGTCTCAAAATGTCTCAAGGAAAGAAAGGTACAAGAAGCAAAAAGAATGAAGAAGATGTGGAAGTAGAAACACAACCTATACAAGAGGAGAGTTTAGTTCAAGTTCCACAAGATACTGCAGAAATGAATCCAGAAAGAGAGGAAAATGTCAATATGGCAGCTTTGATGTCATTAATGATGCAGATGAACAAGACAATGGAAGAGAATTCAAAAGAAATCAAAGAAGACATGAAAAAAATGGAACAGAAAATGGAAGAGAATTCAAAAGAAATCAAAGAAGACATAAAAAATTGGAAGAGAATTCAAAAGAAGTCAAAGAACACATGAAAAAAATGGAACAGAAATTGGAAGAGAATTATAGAAAATTAGAAAAGAAAATAGAAGATAATAATAATAAAATTGTAAAACAAATGGACTAAATAGTTATGTGTTAATAGATGCAGAGAACAGACTAAGAGGCATATTTCATATCAACGACATTTTTCAATATCATGAAGAGATTGAATAATGATTTCTATACCTTTAACACAAATATAATAACACTAATAACTTACTGATATATCCATTTTATTCAATAGACTTGATTTGTTAAATGGTAGATGGTAGATTTCATTATTTTGAATCAATTTGACATCATACTTGTTGAATTTTGTATATATGGAAATTAATTTGTACCCTAAAAATCATAATTTAGGGTTAGACACAAAATTGATACTATAATTGCTATAAAAATGTCTTTCTAATATAATAAAGTGAAAAAACTTACCAATTTATATTGATGAAAGTTATTTTGAATGGAAATAATTCCTAGATTTTGTCTATAAATAAACAGAACACAATATAGATTATATTTTTAATTAAGGTTATATTTTATTCTCTGATATAGCATCCATTGCTTCATTTGACATGACAGTTTGACCATAGAATAGCCGAACTGTGATCCGTTGTTCTCTGCTTTGACATAGACAGCGAACAGGGATGTATTTAACACATTTTAAATAAAAAAAAAAAAAAAAATTTGATTTATTAAATTTAATAAGGTATGAGAAAATTAATATTTAAAAAAATAATAAGTAAATTATTTATTTTAAATATTATTTTGGGGTATTGTGACGATTGGGGTTTATAGAAAATAATTTATAAGTTATATACTACATAATATTAGATATAAAAAAGTATTTGTTTATTTTAAGAAGTTATATACTAGAGAATTTAATAAAAATATATTTATGTGAGGGCATTTTTAATAAATTAGCATATAATAATTGTAAAAAGTTGTATTTTAGTAATTTTAATGTTGTAAATAGATTTAAGTGAGCCATGTGCCTAGGCAACCAACTATACAGTGAGTGATAGACAGATATTTATACTCTGAAGTGACGTTTAAGAATATTTACGAATATAAAGTGGGGTTATAATAATATATTGTTTGAAATGTGTATTTTATTAAATTAGAGTGTTAGTTACTAATTTGAATGTTTATTCTGATCTGAAAAGCCTAAATGTCAACAAAACTATCAATGGAACATTAACGAATTATCCAGAGTGTAGAGTGTGACCATTGTTTACAGTCGAAAATTCTCGAAATAATGATTATGGCGGTGGATCGAACAGATATTTTTTTCGAGAACATCTATATGGAAGTAATGGAACAAATTGGAACATGATCTCTTACCAGATGGTTCTGGAATATCCAAAAGGATATAAATACCCGTGATTTGGATTGAAGAAGGCAGTTTTTAGTCTGAAGTCAAGCAGTCAGGAAGTTTTTAGTCAGAAGTCAGGCCAGTTTATTATGAAAGTTAGTTAGTGAAGTAAATTGTTCAGAATTTTCAAGAAGTCAGTCAGAAAAGTTTAGTAAGAAATATGAAAGTTAGTTGGAGTCAGTGAATCAAGTACAAATAGTCCAATTGTTTAATATTGTGAGTTAAATGAAGATTAAAAATTATGCATATATTTAATGCACATTTATAATTATACACAAATAATTATTGAAGATTATAAAAGTATATTAGAAGAATATTGGATGGACATTGGAAGGAATTAAAATTATATTATGATTGGAGATTAGTATAAATCAACTTATAATAATTGGATATTGGTATATTGAAAAGAAGAATAAAAATAAATGGTGTTTGCTGGTGGTGTATAAATGCTGGTGAAGAAAACTATATATTAAATTGGTAGAAGCTGATAATTGGAAAAAGTAATTTCACAAAAACAAGGATAACCGAAGTACGAAGACATTCAGTGGTGATTAGAATCTATATAGTGGAAAACAGTTCATTTAGGCATTCAGTGAAAGAAAGGTACAAAATTTTGTTAATATAATTTAGTTAATGTCATAACAATTTCAATTTTGAAGATAGTTTGTTTAAATTTTACATTGTCTATAGAATTTAATTAGTTTTATAAGAGTATCAATTTAAAGATAGTTTATTTTAAATTTACATTGGTTAGGTTAGATATATATGTGTGTTCCATAATAGTTATAATAAAGATAATTTAAAAAAGTACTTACAAACTAATTCTTTGAGAACCGCGATAAAAACCCTATATTATTAAAAATACTCATTGCTCATCATTCAAACAAAAAACACATCTTAACAATATATATATATATATATATATATATATATATATATATATATATATATATATATATATATATATATATATTGTTATGATATGTGAATTCGATGCAAGAAAACTACAAGTTGCTCTTATTTACCGGCTAGCTTTATGAAGATAAAAATAAATTTTTTTTTAAGTTGATTAATTTGTAATATTGTTAAATTTAGAAATGCTTTTAATAAAAATTATTGAACGCCTGAAAATAAAAAAAAATTTGACAAACATTTATTCTACTCACCTTGTATTCTCTAAATCTGTATTTTGAATTTAAAATTTTTTTTTACTTATTTGTCTTAGAACATGCAGACTCTTAACTCAAGCGAGTTCTGTGACCTGTACTGCTTGATAAAGCTATATAAAATTATATAAAGCAAAAATCACCACACAAGAAGTTTTATTTTTAATGTACTGTGCAATTATTCACAAGTGATCAATTAAATATTACACAACGATATCTTGTATAATATATAAAAAAAATTATTTAAGATTCTTCCAATAAATAAGCCAATACTTAACCGTTTAATACTAATATGAATGGATTTAGATTTATGACGTAATACAATATTGAAGTAAGTATATGAAATTAGTGTTTTGTGAAGTTGCAACAAGAAATACTTGATCTAAGATCTAATACGTGTTTGTTTGTCAAAGTATTTATAACCTCACTTACTATCTTTTTAGAGCGAAAACAAAGGTTTATAATCCTTCAAATTTTTTAGTTTAACTGTTTTGTTTAATGATTTTAGTAAGCAAAAGAAACGGTGAATTATATTTGGTTAATATTACAAAAGCGATAATAAAATTTTTGTGAACTTGACTTCAAATTATTTTGTTTTTTAACACAAAGATGATTTAGGATGATATAGGCTGTTTAAAAAAAAAAAGGTAAGATTATTTCTAAAGAAATTTCAAAACTTGCGTTTAACTTTATTAAAGTTCACTTTCGTCTTTCAGATAATCCCTTCTCTAAAAATTTTATGGGAATCTTCAATAACAAAGATTGCATCTTTCAGTGACGTCTTCTAATGGATTAGGGCCGCAAAACTATCAGAATTATCTCTCCAATGGTTGAGAAATATTTATAAGTACCCAAAATGAATTTTAAATGATCTTCAGTCAAAAATAAACACCAAACGGTCTCTTTATTCAGCGAGAATTCAAATGAGTGGAAAAACTCACCTTTCTGGTAGCTGTGGACCTCTTTATGATGACTGCTAACAATTCCCTTATCGGAAAATATACTGTTAATCTGCAGGCTTTGCTAAAATTTAATCAGAAACGATGGTTTCTTATCGGCAAGGTAATTTGAATATACTTTGTTATAATTCAGGACTTTTTTAAGGTTTTTTAAAATACTTTTGAAAAATTGTGACTGCTGAAAAATAATCAAAAATTTTCTGCCCCTTCGTAACTATTGATTTTCTATCTTTTATTTTCATTGCTTACCAGATCTCCAAGCATTTTGACAATGTTTTTTAAGATCTGACAGGATTTTTGTATATTTTTGACATTTATGATTAAAATAAAAAATATTTTAAATTTTCATAAATTGTTAAATCTTGAGAACTATATTGACTTTTGAAATGAATTGAAACAAATACTAGAGAATTTAAGCATTCTTTTGACATATAATTTCTACAACAAATGATAATTTAAATATTAAAATTTTTACTAACAAATTTGACATACATCAATTTTAACATGAATTAGTTGCTTTTATTTTGCTTTTATTTAATTTTAAAGCTATCTGAAAGCATTTTTGATATTGAATCACTGAGAATTGTCTTCAGATTACCTGTCCATTAAAGATTATATCATTCTGAACTCTTATTTATGAGATATATCCTATTTCACCTCCTAACACGTTTTATTTTCCGAGCTCTATCCATGTTAACTGTATGTTTACTAACAAATTGAAACTTCTTACTTTGTGAATAAATGACTTAAATATTTTATCTGTTTTAGGACTGTTGAAGATTCTATTGACTTGTATATATTAGAATTTGGATTATAATAAAAATTGTAATTAATTAATAAATACAAATTTATGGTTTTTATTTCCACTCGATCCGAAGTGGTTTGATATTTGCTTTTTGTATCTTTATGTTGTGGCTATATTGGCTTATTCTGTAAGTATCTCTTACATAAATAATATAATATATATATAACGAACAATAACTTAAGTTTAAATCATAATCAATTTCATGATCAACAATTGTTTTTGGTTTAAATTTTTTTTATATATTTTTTTTTATTGAAAAGTGTTTATCAACCAACTATAACTCAGTGGCTATAATAACTCACGTATTAAAAGAATCTTATTTCTATTATGCTAAATTTGTTTATAATAAACCAACTGGTTTTAATTATAATAATAATAAAATTATTTTGAAAACATTAATTAAATCTGGTGATACAATATAGTCCTTATTGGTTTGTTACATGTCTGTGAATTCTGCTTATTTTTGCTTTTAGTTTCTTTCTTATTGTTGAATCTAGTTTCAACTATTAAATTAACAACAATAATACAATTGTTTGAGTTAAATATATATGTGGTATATTCAATATTGTCATTTTGTTTTATGTTCATACTATTCATAAAAAAAAAACTGTTTAGGAGCTTTAATTTCATAACAATTCTCCAAAAATTAATATTTCATATTTGACAATTTTTTTGGCAAATATCAAATATTCATTTTTCTTTGACTGGTTTTTTTTTTTTTTTTGCAAGTTGTGTGATTGTTTCTCTGAACGTCGACACAAGTGTATGTTTCAGTGATTTTATGAATGTGTGATGGTTAAAAACAATTAAATTTTTGATTCAGTTGCATATATATGGTATACAATTATGCTGCAGATAGTTTGAATGCTCTCTTTGAAAAAAAATAATAATTAGTTTTGTTCTTTTAATTTTGCATGTGTAAGCTTAAGTTGCTTTAGTTTGTTTTATTAATGCATGTTTTATTTTGAATATATAAAAAAAATATAGAGTTTAAGTTTTATTTAAGCCCGTGTGAGCTGCATTTTGTGGTTAGAGTGTAAGCTAGTTTGAATGTGACTTTATTATCATTCGGTTATTTTTAATAAGTTTTCGTTGAGGGTTGAGTTTATATTCTACTTTTGAATCCATTTTATAGTTGTTTCTCTTCCTTGGTTTCTTAGAGTTCTGCCATCTTCGTTTCAAATTTTTCCTCTCCAATCCTTCTTCTGTAATTCCATTCCAAGTTTTATTATTATACTGCATAATTATATCATTATAATCTTTCATAATTCATCATAATTCATATTATATTATATATCATATTCATAATCATAATATCCGCAATAATTCATATTTCATCATTTTTCATAAATAGCAGCATTATTATTATTATTATTCCATCTTCTGTATCCCATTCATGTCCTTTACTTAAAAAAAATTGTTTCATTTTATAAATATAACTTAAAATTAATAATGTCTTCTTATTTCTTCACTTATTGTTCATATTTGTAAATGTCTTTTATGTTAAAAACTCCTCTAAGATACCCACTCTCAGGATATTTCAATAAATAACTATTTTCTCCATCTTCTGTTTCAACTTCATAAGGTCCCTCCAATGGTGGTAAAAGTTTGTTACAAATGTTATCTCTATAATTGCTTACCCTATGTGCTCTAATTAATACTAGTTCTCCTTTTTGAAATTTTTGGTTTGTTCTCATCTTCCTTTTGTTTTGTCTTTTCAAATATTTCTCTCCATTCTTGATGATTCTTAGTTTTACATCTTGACAAATTTGGTCATATTCAGGTTCTATTTCTATAATCCAAGGTCTTTCTGGTCTTATCCTTTTCATTAGAAATAGTGGTATCTCATTAGTCACAGTGTTTGGTAACTGATTTATGTATTGTTCTATCCTTAATAAATGTTGATCCCATACAGTGTGTTTGTTTTCTATTGATATTCTTAAAAATTTTATCACTTCTTGAATATATCTTTCCGAAGGATTTGATTGAGGATGTCTGATGCTTGTAAAACTTAATTTGGTTCCATTTCTTGTCATAAAATTTTTGAATCGGTCGTTTTGGAAATATGTGGCATTATCCAGTATGCATTGTTTAGGTTTTCCTATTTCTTCAAAATAATTGTTTAAATTATTTATGATAGTGTTGACTTTTGTATTTTTACTGGAATAAAGTTTGATGAATTTTGAAAATAAATCTACGATTACCATGATATGTTTATGTCCATTTCCTTCCGTTTGTATCAAGTCACTCAAAAAATCTATAGCTATTATATCTAAGGGCTCTTGTGCTATTATATTTTTGGGAGTATTCCAATTTGAAAAATTCTTCGATTTTTGTCTTTGACAAGTATGACATTTTCTAGTCAAGTTTTTGATTATGCTTGTATCCTTCTTGGTGATATAGTTTTCTCGAAACATTAACCATATTTTCTTACTACCCGCGTGTCCATTCTTTTCATGTAAATCCTTCAGTATTTCTTCGGCTAAATTTTTGCTGATGTAATATAACTCTTGCTCTCCAATTCTTTTAATGTAAATTTGATCTTTCAGTATACATCTTTCCTTTTCTTTCTGTGTTAAATTTTGCTGATCTTCTCTAATGGCTTGTTTTGAGTACATTCCCTCCTGTTCTTTTAATATATTTAATCCGATTTGAATTTTTCTCTCTTCTCTTGTTCCTTCATCTTCGTTCCTTGTCAAGGCATCTGCAATGACATTATCTCTTCCTTTTATATGTCTAATTTCGGAGTTATATTCTTGAAGTAGTAAAGTCCCACGATGTATTCTATTATTAAGCAATTTGTTATTCATGATATTTATTAACGATAAATGGTCAGTTTCAATATAAAATTTTGATCCTAATAAATAATACCGAAATTTTGTTACACAAAATAGTATGCTAGCAAATTCCAATTCGGTGACACTATACCTCTTCTCGTAATTTCTGGTTACACGTGACACAAATGAAATAGGAACTTCTTCATTGTCCTGGACTTGTAACAACACTCCTGCAAATTTGTGCATGGAAGCATCTGTCTGTAGAATGAATGGCAAATCGTACCTGGGGTGATAAATTCTTAGATTAGTCCGAAATATGTCCTTTAAATTTTGAAAGGCCTGGTTTTGTTCTTCTTTCCATTTCCATTTTTGATCCTTCTTCAATAGTTGAATTAATGGTAATTCTTTCTCACTCAAGTCTGGAATTAATCGTTTAAAGTAGTTGATTAGGCCTATAAATCCTCGTAAATTTTTCAAATTTTTCGGTGCTGGATAGTTCATTATTTTCTCAATTCTTTCTTCGTCCATAGAAATACCACTTCTGTCTAATTTATATCCTAAATACGTGACCTCTTGTTGATAAAACTGGCATTTGTTTAAGTTAATTTTTAATCCTGCTTCATTCAATGCATTCAACAAAATATTTATGTGTGTTAAATGTTCGTGTGATGTGTGAGAATAAATGAGAATATCGTCAATGTAGTGTATAAAAAAGTCTTCGTATTGATCCAAAATTTGATGTAAAGCACGTACAAGAGCTGAACATGCACTTTGCAAACCGTATGGAACTACTTTAAATCTGTATATTACCCCATCTATCGAAAAGGCTGTAAAATCCCTACTATCTTTATGCAATGGTATCAACCAAAAGCTATGCTTCAGGTCAATTTTTGTAAAATAATTTGATTTAGTTATTTTTCCAAAGATTGCATCTACACTTTGTGGTGCTTCATATTGTGGTGTTGAATATTTGTTAATGTTCCTGGCATCGAGGCATAATCTTAACTCACCATTGCTCTTCTTCACTACCACTATAGGGTTTATGTACTTTGAATTGCTGTTTTCAATTATTCCGTTTTGTAACATCTTCTCTATCTCCTTTGAAACTTCTTTCCGGTATTTATAAGGAATTGGATATGTCTTCGATTTAAAATTTTCTATTCCTTTTACCTCAATTTTATGCATGTACTTTTCAGCCACTCGGTTTTCGGATTTTATCAAACCATCATATTTTTGCAACAATCTTCCTACATCTTCTTTCCATTCTTCTGCACATACTAAATTTTCTTCCAATTCCATTTTACTTTCTTCTGGTTCATTATTTATAAAATTGTAGTTTGTATGATTTTGAATATTGTTAATTTCCTTTATCTTTAATTCCTCTTGTTTTGATTCCTCGTCTTCTGTATTTCCAAATTTCAGTACTTCTTCTTGAATTTGTAAAGTTTTGTTTACATAATCGATGACCATTCCATTTCTGTCCATTTCGTCTGTCCCAATCAAAATATCATGTCTCATGTTTTCTACTATTATGAATTGCATACTATATTCGGTTGTATCAAATAATACTTTTCCCACTATTCCCTTCTTTGCTTCATATAGTTTTTTGTTGTTTGCACCCACTAGATTAACCTTTGGAATTGAATAACAATATTTTTGAAAATTTAATTCATTAATAACTTTATTGTCAATTAGTGAAACTTCAGAACCCGTGTCTATTAAAATTTTAACTTGTTTTTGAAAGAATTTACCCTGAATTAAAATTAACCCTTGCAAATTTTGATTTTTCTTTTCTTCCCCAAATGTTATGAACTCCCTTGGATGCTCATAGTGACATACGGCCGCATTTAGCAGGTGCTTTATTGAAAATTTGGTGATTGTGAATCTGTTGTGTATTGTGTGTCAAAGGGTTGTGATGGTGATGATGTGTTGAGTGTTTCAATTGGTGACTCTTGTTGACTGACGTCGGTGTATGATTGATGGTGACTTAGAAAATTCACTTGTCTTTTTTGGTTATTTCTATTTATATCTTCTAGACTTCTAGTGTTATGGTTTCGATTGTTTGTGTAGTTTTGATTTGACTGTTGTTGTGAATTGTTTGTCTGATTCTGTTGAATGGCACTGTTTGAAAATGCATGATTCATATTGCCATTGGAGTTAAAGTTTCTGTTGTTATTATTGTAATTATTTCTGTTAAAATTTCCGTTGTTTTGATTATTGTAATTACCGTTTTGATACCGTCCATTATTTCCATAGTTATTGTTGTTAGTTTGATTGTTACGATTATAGTTTTGGCGATTAAAGTTCTGATTATTTTGGTTGCGGTAGTTATTATTATTATTCCTAAAGTTCGAGTTATTATAGTTGTTGTTACCATTATTTTGTCTATAGTTATTGTTAAAATTACGATGATTATTGAAATTATTGCCGTTCTGATTATTGTTTCTGCTGTAGTTATTGCTCCCATTGAAGTTGTTATTATTATTATTATTTGCTTGGTCATTGTTTTGATACATGGGGTTTCGTTGCTCATGCATCATCAAAAATTGGCACAGTTTGTCTATTTCTTTAAAGTTGTATAACATCATGATATCTTCCAATGTCCGATCAAAGTGTTGCACGATACAACCCACAATGTATTCTTCGTTAAAACCACAGTCTAAGTATTGAGCTGTGCTGTAAATTTGCATGGCGTACCGGTGGTATGACATGCTACGATTTGGGTTGTATTTGCCACTTAACAGCTCGTTTTTGATTGAACGCTGTTGTGCTTGACCCCAGAAATATTCACTGAATTTGGTCGCAAAGTCTTCCAGATCCACCAACTCATTTTCTTTGTTCGAAAACCATAGTAACGCCTCATCCGTCATCTGGTTTCTGATGAATTCTTTAAAGTCTTCGAAATTTCTGTAAGATGCATATCTGTGCCTAAGGAATTTCATGAAAGGTACTGGATGCTGCTGTTTTATTCTTCCACTAAAATAGATTTTACAATCTCTTTCGACCGTTTGTACAACCGGCCTTGCATCCAATTCCTTCTGTGTCACTTCTTTAAGAGACTCTTGTACTCTCCCAATTTCTTTCTCCATTATCTCTTTGGTCTTATTCATATTTTCATCTATTTCATCTTCTTTTTTCTTCCACTGTTCATTAATGTCTCGTCGAAATATCTCTTCCTTCTGCTCAATATGATGCTCCAGCTGTACTGCCAACACTCCCATTTGTTCGTCAATATCTTCGAACTTTTTTTGGTTATTTTGTTGTTCTAGCTTCAAATTTTGTTCCATTAATTCAATCTTTTTATTTTGAGTTTCATTATTCTTTTCCAGCTGTGCCGATAACACTTCCATTTGTTCTTTGCACTGCTCTTCCATCTTGGCCATTTCTAGGGTTAACTCTTCTTTTACTTCTTCTATCTTCTTTCCCAACTTATCCTCAACCTGTTGTGCCATCTGTTGTATTTTGTCATCAAAATTTTGTGTTATTTCCCGTTTTATTTCTTTTTTTGTATCTTCAAGTTCTTTTGTCATATGTTGTTTATTTTCTTCTGCTTTCTGGTTTATATTTTGCTCAGTTTTTTTTATTTCCTGTAACAAAATTGCCATCATCTTGTGAAAGTCCAATTCATCCTTCTTTACGGGCTGAGCTTGGTCTCCACTTGCCATTTGCCTTTCCATTTGTGCTTCTTCTGGCTGTCTTTTCTCCTCCATTGTCTCCTGTACTTCTTCAGTCTCTTTAATTTGTTCTTCGGTTCTGTCTGTCACTTCCTGTTCTTCTTCTACGTTCTTATGTGATCTAGTCTTTCTTTTGTCCATGTTTATTTTTATTTAATTTCAATTCACTCAATAAACTTATTATCTACACAAATTATACTCTTAACACCCTGTATATTATGTTATTAAATGTTTAAGGTACACCACTGGTTAATACTTTGTTATAATGCACTACCTGTCACCGTCCAAATACACAGCCACACGTTGGGCTCGCCAAATTGTTATGATATGTGAATTCGATGCAAGAAAACTACAAGTTGCTCTTATTTACCGGCTAGCTTTATGAAGATAAAAATAAATTTTTTTTAAGTTGATTAATTTGTAATATTGTTAAATTTAGAAATGCTTTTAATAAAAATTATTGAACGCCTGAAAATAAAAAAAAATTTGACAAACATTTATTCTACTCACCTTGTATTCTCTAAATCTGTATTTTGAATTTAAAATTTTTTTTTACTTATTTGTCTTAGAACATGCAGACTCTTAACTCAAGCGAGTTCTGTGACCTGTACTGCTTGATAAAGCTATATAAAATTATATAAAGCAAAAATCACCACACAAGAAGTTTTATTTTTAATGTACTGTGCAATTATTCACAAGTGATCAATTAAATATTACACAACGATATCTTGTATAATATATAAAAAAAATTATTTAAGATTCTTCCAATAAATAAGCCAATACTTAACCGTTTAATACTAATATGAATGGATTTAGATTTATGACGTAATACAATATTGAAGTAAGTATATGAAATTAGTGTTTTGTGAAGTTGCAACAAGAAATACTTGATCTAAGATCTAATACGTGTTTGTTTGTCAAAGTATTTATAACCTCACTTACTATCTTTTTAGAGCGAAAACAAAGGTTTATAATCCTTCAAATTTTTTAGTTTAACTGTTTTGTTTAATGATTTTAGTAAGCAAAAGAAACGGTGAATTATATTTGGTTAATATTACAAAAGCGATAATAAAATTTTTGTGAACTTGACTTCAAATTATTTTGTTTTTTAACACAAAGATGATTTAGGATGATATAGGCTGTTTAAAAAAAAAAGGTAAGATTATTTCTAAAGAAATTTCAAAACTTGCGTTTAACTTTATTAAAGTTCACTTTCGTCTTTCAGATAATCCCTTCTCTAAAAATTTTATGGAAATCTTCAATAACAAAGATTGCATCTTTCAGTGACGTCTTCTAATGGATTAGGGCCGCAAAACTATCAGAATTATCTCTCCAATGGTTGAGAAATATTTATAAGTACCCAAAATGAATTTTAAATGATCTTCAGTCAAAAATAAACACCAAACGGTCTCTTTATTCAGCGAGAATTCAAATGAGTGGAAAAACTCACCTTTCTGGTAGCTGTGGACCTCTTTATGATGACTGCTAACAATTCCCTTATCGGAAAATATACTGTTAATCTGCAGGCTTTGCTAAAATTTAATCAGAAACGATGGTTTCTTATCGGCAAGGTAATTTGAATATACTTTGTTATAATTCAGGACTTTTTTAAGGTTTTTTAAAATACTTTTGAAAAATTGTGACTGCTGAAAAATAATCAAAAATTTTCTGCCCCTTCGTAACTATTGATTTTCTATCTTTTATTTTCATTGCTTACCAGATCTCCAAGCATTTTGACAATGTTTTTTAAGATCTGACAGGATTTTTGTATATTTTTGACATTTATGATTAAAATAAAAAATATTTTAAATTTTCATAAATTGTTAAATCTTGAGAACTATATTGACTTTTGAAATGAATTGAAACAAATACTAGAGAATTTAAGCATTCTTTTGACATATAATTTCTACAACAAATGATAATTTAAATATTAAAATTTTTACTAACAAATTTGACATACATCAATTTTAACATGAATTAGTTGCTTTTATTTTGCTTTTATTTAATTTTAAAGCTATCTGAAAGCATTTTTGATATTGAATCACTGAGAATTGTCTTCAGATTACCTGTCCATTAAAGATTATATCATTCTGAACTCTTATTTATGAGATATATCCTATTTCACCTCCTAACACGTTTTATTTTCCGAGCTCTATCCATGTTAACTGTATGTTTACTAACAAATTGAAACTTCTTACTTTGTGAATAAATGACTTAAATATTTTATCTGTTTTAGGACTGTTGAAGATTCTATTGACTTGTATATATTAGAATTTGGATTATAATAAAAATTGTAATTAATTAATAAATACAAATTTATGGTTTTTATTTCCACTCGATCCGAAGTGGTTTGATATTTGCTTTTTGTATCTTTATGTTGTGGCTATATTGGCTTATTCTGTAAGTATCTCTTACATAAATAATATAATATATATATAACGAACAATAACTTAAGTTTAAATCATAATCAATTTCATGATCAACAATTGTTTTTGGTTTAAATTTTTTTTATATATTTTTTTTTATTGAAAAGTGTTTATCAACCAACTATAACTCAGTGGCTATAATAACTCACGTATTAAAAGAATCTTATTTCTATTATGCTAAATTTGTTTATAATAAACCAACTGGTTTTAATTATAATAATAATAAAATTATTTTGAAAACATTAATTAAATCTGGTGATACAATATAGTCCTTATTGGTTTGTTACATGTCTGTGAATTCTGCTTATTTTTGCTTTTAGTTTCTTTCTTATTGTTGAATCTAGTTTCAACTATTAAATTAACAACAATAATACAATTGTTTGAGTTAAATATATATGTGGTATATTCAATATTGTCATTTTGTTTTATGTTCATACTATTCATAAAAAAAAAACTGTTTAGGAGCTTTAATTTCATAACAATATATATATATATATATATATATATATATATATATATATATATATATATATATATATATATATATATATATATACACATATATATATACAACCATGCGAGAAGTCTTTATTACATAAAATAAACTGTAATGATGTTATATACAGGTATACAAAATTACGGATAATTGTCTGCGAATTAAAATATCGGACACCCCCGTTGTTAATTGTTTTCGTCTTTCGTCTTTTTCGGCGTGCACGATAATTTACTTTTATATTTTGCAGTGGCGTAACTAACGAATAAAACTATGCTAAATACTTATACTAAGAAATATTCCTACATATATATATATATATATATATATATATATATATATATATATATATATATATATATATATATTACATACAGGGTGATCCAAAAATGTATGTCATTTTTTGAAACACCCTGTATATATATACAGGGTATTTCAAAAAGGTATGTCATAAATTAAATCACGCATTCCGGGGACAAAAATAAATTGATTGAATCCAACTTACCTTTGTACAAAAGTGTACACAAAAAAAGTTACAGCCCTTTGAAGTTACAAAATAAAAGTTTTTTTTTGCATTATCTCCTAAACTACTTGACATTTTGTAATAAAAATGGACACGTTACTTCCTTGTTCTGAAAGCATTTTTCATAAAAAAGAAACGACAAAATCTAAGCCCACAGAAAAATTTTAAGGGGGGTGTGCAGCCCTAAATCCCCCCAAACTTTTGAGTACGTTTAAATCGAATGAATTTTGTGGCATCATTAGTTTAACACAATATTTTTTAAAATTTTTTGGCTCTTATCATTTTTTTCAAAAAACAGTTTTTATTGAGTTACGGCCCCTTTTCATTAACCTTTAAAAAATTACGTGCAACTAAATAAATGGCTTAAATGAATTAACAAGTACAAAAAATGTCTATAACCCCTATAAATATGATATTACAATAAATGTTCAAAATGACCCCCATTTTCTTCAATACACATTCGGTATTGTTGTAATAAGGAAAACCGAATGCGCTGAAAAATCATATTTTTCTGACGAAATTGATTTGCAGCTTCAATTATTCTAACCCTCAATTGCTGTTCGTCCTCTAGTGTTACAGAATACACTTTCTCTTTCATAAACCCCCAAAAGCAAAAGTCCATCGGGTTAAGACCTGGACTTCTGGGTGTCCAAGAAATAGGTGCGTCACGACCCCTTCCAATCCACCGACCAGGATACTGCCTGCAAAGGTATTTTCGGACTTCATTATTGTACTGCGGTGGAGCGCCATCTTGTAGAAACCACATATATTGCTTTATTGCAATATTCACTTCTTCCAAATAGTCTTGTAAATCGTTTGCCGAGAATTGCAACTAATTATTACCATTTAAATTGTTGGAAAGAAATACTGCGCCTATTAGATTGTTATCCACAATTGCTGCCCAAAGATTAACTAACTTTGAAAGTTCTTTGGCGATGAGTCGTTTTTTTGGCGTGAGGATTTTCGTCGACCCAAATGTACTCGTTATGATGGTTTGTTATTACATTTCTACTGAAGGCAGCCACGTCGGTACACAAAATATATTATATATTTAGGGATTCTACAGTATTCACTGCCTTCCCTCGCTCAACCGTTTCCATCTCTCTCTGTTGTTCCATTCTCCATCGTTTAGTCCTCTCTTATTCATGGCGTCGTCTACTTCGTTCCTCCAGGATTTTCGGGGTCGTCCTCTTTTCCTCCTTCCTATGGGGCTCCATTCGGTTATTCTCTTTATCCATCTGCTGTCGCTAGTTCTTCTTACATGTCCATACCACTTTAGTCTTTTTTGTTCTATATATGTTAGTATGTCTGTTTCTATTGATGTTCTTTGCTTTATTTCGTCATTACTTCTCCTATCCATTCTTGTTACTCTGCAGCATCTTCGCAGGCATTCCATCTCTGTTGCTACTATCTTACTGCTGTTTTTCTTGTTTATGATCCAATTTTCAGCCCCATATGTCATAATACTTCGCACTAATGTTTTATAAATCTGCGTTTTTGTCTTCATATTTAGGTGTCTATCCCACCATACTGAGTTAAGTTGTCGGATTGCTGTTCTTGTTTGTCCTAATCTTTGTGTAATTTCTTCCTCTGTTGTTGCCTTTTTCGTGATTATAAACCCCAGGTATTTGAATTTATCCTTTCCTTTGATTGTTAACACAAAATATTTTTAATAAAATTAACATTTCGACTGTTTTCCATTAACAACCAATCGCAAAATCCAATCCTTTTAAGATAATAATCTTTAACCAATAACTCTTGAACCGTTGTTAAGTGATAGGATTTAAGTAGCTGATAGTTCAAACGCCTCCAAACCCTTACTTGAGGAACATTTAGTTGAGCAGTTATTACTCTTCTACTTGTTCCAGGGACTTCTTCAATGATTTCTAAAATGTGTTCATCAGTTGCATCCATTAATGGACGACCACTATTGCCAGCAACTTGCGGTTGGAATGTACCCGTTTCCCGTAAATGACGATCAATGGCCAGAAATAATCGTCTATTGGGTATATTTCGATCGGGGTATTTTACTGCATAACGCCTTGCGGCTGCTGCACTATTTCCTTGACATTCACCTACGATATTCCCGATAGTTTATTAAAATCATAATTTAATCTGATCCAACTTACCCAAAGTTAAATGCATATCTGCCATTTCCTGAAATGTGTAGGCCATTGTAATATCAAAATTTTTAATATTAATCATATTCACACAATAAATGATAGCTTCAAATTATTGACTATTATTGACGGAACTATTTGTAATTAATGTATCCGTAGAAATTAATTGTAATTTTATGGCCAACTAGGAAAAAACTAGTTTTTCGAAAAAGTGATAAAAGGCAAAACAGTTTTAAAAATAATGTGTTAAACTAATGATGCCACAAAATTTTATGACATATCTTTTTGAAACAACCTGTATATTCTTTGAAGTGTAACCTAATAAGACTTGAATTGCATAAGCTAAATCTCATTTCTTATTCAGAACTCTTTAGCAGTTTGTGCATCTTGTTAATCTCATTGAATGTATATTCTGGTGTGCTGTATATTTCTCTTTGTAATAAGAATATTTGTTGTTTTTTGTTTTTCAGTGAGATCTTACGATTATGAAAGGAAGGCGATTTTCAGTAAGGCATAGATACAGCTGGCACCAAATTTATATCTCCTACGTAGTAGAGAAATAAGATAAAACAAGAAGTTATACTTTGATATGTAGTTGACATTTTTATAAAGCACGCTCTGGAATATAGTCTAATGAGATCTAAAATTTTTATTAAATTTTCCACCTCGGCTATTGAAGTTGTTTAAGAATAAATTTACGATGTCAAATTGGATTTTGGTTCTTTGTTTTGCGACTTTATAAATTTTAATCTCCAACTACGTTCAAAGGCACAAAAAGCACAGTAGGGAGGATATGGATCAAGCAGCTAAAATTTTCCAAGGAAATTTTATTTTATTTTACAGGTTTTCCACAAAAAGTTGGAGTTTAATTAATTTTTATAAAGAATAAATTACTTACCCACTTTTTCACCTTTTAAAAATGAGATTTTTAACATGCATTGTAAAGTGTAGAAATTTCTTTTTAAAATCAATAATATATTTGATGTACAGAGGGCCCTAAAGGAATGTGTTACAATTGTTACAAAAGATTTTAAGTACAAGTTATAGAGTTTATAGATTTTCTAAATGGCTATGGCCTTGAAAATATCTGCGTCGGCTCGTCCAAAATTATTCAAAATTGTACAATTCAACAATTTTCAAATTACGGCTAGAAGTTTAATTCGGTTCTAAAGAGTATTCACCGTTGTTAACCACAATACATACCCAATAGTAGCGCAAGTGGAATAGGACGGGTGGGGAGAGTGATTTGCATGGGCCCATCCGTTCGTAATGGCGGCGGCACTACTAGTCACGTTAGATGGGGGGTATGACATGGCAAAAGACTTGATGTAAGTGCTTTACAAATTCAAATTTACCCAAATAATGATTATACTATACGTTTTTCAAAAAAAAAAATAATGTAGCAAGTTCTACTAAAATCACCACTTAAATTTACAACAACGTATTTCTAAAGAATTTTGAGTATCCACCAAAAAAAAATGTGTTAGTGCCGTTAGTGGCAACATTGTAATGGCGGTATAAAACATCATATCCTAAATTTTAGAAAAAGGCGATAAAAATAGTATACATCCATTTTTATATATCTAATAAACACTGCTAAAAGAGAAGAAGGTACATTACCAAAATGGTATAGTATTCTCAATCAAAAGAATATTTTTTGTTGATGGGTGAAAGTTAAAGTTGGAGGAATGGCTATTAAACATTCTGAGGATTAGGCGTTTATGTTTACAAGCACCAGGTAAGAACAGCACCTAATTATACCAAACTTTTGTTAGTAAATACAAACTCGATACTATTTTGTACATTTTGTTTTTGTACTTAAATTACCTTTAAATCTTAACCAACATTAGTGTTATATTTATATACTATATATATTTTAAAATCATTAAAACTCCTAACTCTTATCATTGCATTCCTAAAAGTTGCGTTATTTTATAAAAAAACTCTTAACTCTTATAATTGCATTCCTAAAATTGGCCTTATTTTATAAAAAAAATCATACATTTTTAATTTTAATAATATTTCATTATTTTAGATTTTCATGGATCTTCTACTTCTGAGCAATAGTTACATGGAGTTTACATGCTAATTTGTGATGATCCTGAAGAGCAAGATCGCAGAAATGCTAGAGTTTACACTTTATTATCTCTAGATTCTACTTTAAGGCAGATTATTTTAGAAGGTATGAAACTTACAACAAACCATTACTAATGAATATAGAGGTATCTATATTTGTATATCAAAAGAAAGATCTCCAACACGATGGGAAGATTAAATGAAGATTGGTGGAAAAATCCCTTCATGAAGTTGTCCATCTGGTACAGAATTGCAGCCAATGGAGACAGCAAGCTAACAATATTTAGAGTCTCTCCACCCACACCTTAACAAGGGCTCAAGAAATGAAGAGGATGAGGATATTTATAGCCAATACTTTAAGAAAGAAAATTATACAAATAAACAAGTGTCAGGATGTTTGTGTTTTATTTTGTTGTTTTTGGGACTTTGGTTTGTTAATGTAATGGAAAACAGATATAAATATAAAATATTAAATAAAAACTGTCCTATACCATAATATATACTCTCTCTGTATCAGATATTATGTTATACATTTATATATAAAAATGTGTAAGTATATACTGTATTTTTGGACAGAGAGAATATATTTTTTGGCATAGAATAAGTTTTTATTTCTTATTTTATGATTATATTTACTTTCCATTAAAAGCATACTTTTTGAATTTTGGCGCCTAAAATTCAGAGCATATTTTGTTAATTTGCCGCCTAAAATTCAGAACCTAAGTTTTGAATTTGCCGCCAAATGAAATTAGTTTCGGCCCGTCCGTATTTGGCGCTAGAAACTCTCTCCCAAAACTTTCTATGGGAGTTACCTTACTAGGGGGTTATATACTCTGCAACGCAACGGTCAGTCGTTCTCGTGTTGTTTAGGTACGTGGACGCATCCCGAGAGCTTTTTTACATGTGTTGTTGGTTTTTGGAAAGAGGTAAGTTTTTTACACTAAATACTTTAAGGAGTTAAAAAATATTCCAGATGTTATATTTTAAAATGTTATTATTTTAATTGACCAAGGAGATCTTTTATTATCATTCGCTGTGATTGTCTGTTTTGTTTGTGCACGATGTTTTACAATATTAACGGCTGTCGTTTATAACGTTTTGGGTCACCATGGGACGTGTCTCAAGGCGGCCCACAATGTTTTAACCTGATCTGTAATTTTGATTTTTTGTTATAGATGTCTCGTGGTTGAAAAAGAAAATCTGACAAAGGATTGTTTAGCACACGATTATTATTGAAAAAACTTCACTACGATACTCAAAGGGTATTAAATGATGAACAAGAAATATTGCTTAAAAATAGCGTAATACAATGTAGCAAATTGTGTTACGAAAAGTCTACAAAAGACGTGAAGCAACTGACTTACGAACTCTGCCTGTATTCATAACAAAATCATCTCGAACTCAGTATCTGCCAACCGCAAGGTTGCAGCTTATTCAGAGCTACAATATTTAATCGTTATAATGTGGATGCAGTTTTTAAAAGTTTAGAGGAAGTTTTGAAGCATTTTGATAGATTTTCTGAACTAAATTTTTGATGAATTTTCTGAAGCAAAAAAGGCAGTGAAAAAGATTCGCGTGACTCAGAGAGCTATAGAGCGTCAGATGTTGGGTGTCTCTCTGAGAGACCGAATCCCAAACGAACAAATACGTCGAACAAAAATAACAGACGCCATCAAAAAAATCACGTCGCTAAAATGGAATTAGACAGGAGACGTCGCCAGATTATCAGAAAACCGATGGACAAAACGTATTTTAGAGTGGAGACCAAGACAAGAAGCAATACGGAGCAGAGGACGCCTACCAACTAAATGGAATGACGACCTGAAGCTTGTTTGAAATAACTGGATACAAGCCGTACAAGATAGAGGCAGATAGAAAGAGCTGAGAGAGACGTATGTCTAGCGATGGACGCATAGAGGTTGATAATGATGATGATATATATGTTGCATTTGTATGTCTTTCTGGTTTGAATGCTGCTTGTTCTTCAACCAGTTCCATTTCTACTACTTGTCTTAGTCTTTTCTCTATTATTTTCGTATATATTTTAAAGCATACTGATGACAGATATATTGATCTATAGTTGTCGCAGTTTACATGTTCTTTTTTATGTATATTGGTACGATGATGGTCTGGCAGTCTTTAGGGATTGTTTGTTTTTCCCACGCCTCTTTCTATATTTTCCATATCCAGTTTATTCCTTCTTCTCCCATGTATTTTACTATTTCCGGTTCAGCTTCATTATCTCCACCTTCCTTGCCTATTTTTATGTTTGATAATCCTTCTATTATTTTTCTCTACTTATTTGATTTAGCTCTATGTTTTCTTCACCTTCATTTATTACATTGTCTTCCTTTATTACTTCGGTATCAAATTTTTCTCATAATATTCTTTCCAAATCCTAGCTATTTGTTCTAGATTTATTTGGATTTGCTTTGATGTATCTCTTACTGCGTTTATTTCCTTTCGTTTTCCCCTCTTCATGTGTCGTATTGTCGTCCAAAAGTTTCCATTATTTGTTACGTATAGTTCTTGTAGATCTTTTCCAAATTCTTTACATGATTTTGCTTTAGCTTGTGTGATTGTCTTTTTTACCAATCGTCTCTGCCTATTTCAATCTTAAGGTATAAAATATTAATTTATAATTTTGAAAATCCAAAGGAGATTTAAAAATACCACTAAAAAGATGGTCATAATCATCATCATCATATAACGGAGGTCCTACGGCGATTGCCGCTTCCCGCATTTCAGCCTCCATCTTTTCCTATCTCTCCAATCTCCCTCTTCTAAGCCTCTAGATTGCATTGTTTTTGTAATTTCTCTTCTCCAGGAATTTGGTGGTCTTCCCCTTTTCCTTCTTTCTGGCGGAACATACATTAAGGCTTTCTTTGGCCACCGCTCCTCCTCCATTCTCATCACGTGACCATACCATTGTAATTGCCTTCCTTGTATTCTATCTGAAAGAGTATCTCTAATTCCTGTACGGTTTCGTATTTCCTCATTCCTGATTCTTTCCATTCTCGATACTCGACATGACCTTCTAAGATAATCCATTTCCACAACGTCTACTTTATCTCGTTCATTCTTTGTTATCGTCCAACATTCGGCACCATATGTGGTAATTGGTTCTACAATTGCTCTGTATACGCGAAGTTTGGTATGCATCTTTATTTTATTAGACCACAGTAATGAATGGTCTAATAAAATATGGTCATAATACCATTGCGAAAACGGAACAGAGTCTAATCCCTCTAATGAATACAAAAATAAAGAAAACGGTAAACATTATTTATCATCTAGATCCGTAATAGTTGAATACAATTCCCTTAAAAACGTTAATATTATTGCAAGTCTTCTTGCAAAGAGGGAAGCCAATGCATCCAAAGTACCAAAAGCTTTCCTGAATCCTTATTGTTCTTTGGGTAGAAGCTTCTGCTCCAGTAACCACCATTCTAACCTAGCCTTAATTATCCTCTCTAGAGTTTTTGGTACACAAGATAATAAAGATATGGGTCTGTAAGTTTTAACTAATTTTAGATTTTTCCCCTGTATGGGTATAGGGATGACAATAATATGTTTGAATGCTGAAATGTTAGAACCTTCTCTAATTATCTGATTAAAAATATTTAGAAGTATCTCTTTTGCATTATTTAGTAAATTCAATAGCATAATATATTTGATTTCATCATAACCAGGAGAAGTGTTGTCGCAATCACCAAGGGCACAGTCCAATTCTAGCATAGTAAACGGTTTTAAGAGAAAATGACTATGATTCGGATTGAATAACATCTTCGTGATTGTTCACATAGGGTGGTGCAATTTTGTCGAAAAACTCTGCTATCCACGAATTTTCTAGTGGTAATGAACTCTTTTCCTGTTCATCCTTTTCGATTGATTCCAAATCGAAGTAGGCGACGTTTGTTTATTTAATTTTGAACACCAATCAACCCAGCTTTGTTTGGTTTTCGATTTCAATAATTTTTTAGCGTGAGCACTAGCTTGTTTACATTTAATCAAATTTTTAACTAATGGATCTTGCTTGTATTTTATTAATGCATTTTTCCTTTCTGCAACAATTAGATCACATTCTGCATCCTACCACGGCGAAGGAGTCCGTTTCTTACACTTAAAGGGCTTATATTGGTAAATAGATTGTGTGAAAGCTTCATTGATACAGTCTAATAAAAAACTATATTTTTCTTCAGCATTTGGGGATATAGGTTCACTTTCATTTAACATATTCTCGATTATTTCGGCGTACATATCCCAATTGGCTTTCTTAGTATTCCATTTACTTTGGGATATAGGGTCTAATTAACAGCTCTTGGGTATTCGAATTATATTTTTACAACAAGGTGATTTGATCGAAGTGTATCAGAATCTACAGTCCAAAATGTCTTAGCAAAAATGGAAGGGGAACAATCCGTAATATCAATCATAGAATCTAAATGTCCTGGATTTCCTTGATAAGAGGTTGACCGTTATTCATCACAATGAAATCAAGATCCTGTAGGGGCTCTACAATTTGATCGCCAATATTATAGTTTTTTGATGATCCCCAGAGTGCATTGTGGGCATTCATACCCCCAATAATGCAGGGGTGCTTCACTTGGAAAAATAAGTTTGTCCAATCTTCTATTCTGGTTTTGGTTTTTGGACATCTATAATATACAGAGAGAAAACTCAAGTGAGTATTATCGTAATTAATTTTAATACTACAAGCAAGCAGCTCTTAATTGAAGTTTTTATTTAATTTTAATATTTCAAAACGGATACTCGTTTTTACCAAAACAGGGACACCAGCAAAACCGTCTGCACCATCTTGACGAACAATATTAAAACCTTTAAAATTATATACAACATTATTTTTGAACCAGGTTTCACTTAAAAGAACAATATTAACATCTTCTTTAGTAATAAAATTGAGTAGGCTGTTTTTATTTGCAATAGCTGATCTAGCGTTCCATTGCATAATTTTAAGTTTAGTGTTTAAAGCCGTAAATTTAAGTACCTTTAAAAATATCCTGGAGAACATTATGCAAACCCTTAGCTAAGAAATTATTATCCAGTGTTTCCGCATCCTCAACTGATTTGACATTTTTTATAAATTCAGAAAAAAAATTGACTAACGAAATAACTATCTTGTTTTTTTTTACCATCTATTGAACTATTAAGTTTATTGGGATTAGGTGATAGATGCTGTAACGAACCAAATCTAAAAGGAAAGGTGGTAGAATCTGTAGGGGATTGTGAAATAGGAGTATATACTTTCCTTTTTTTAAGTGCAATATGTTCAGTATTAGTATATACATGAAAACAACAAATACAGTAAGAATGTTAAATATACAGTCAGAACCATTTGAAACAACCCAAGGAGTTAGACAAGGGGGAAGCCTCAGCCCAGTACTATTCATAAATGTAATAGATGAGATAGTGAAAGAATGTAAGAAAACATTCAAGAAATACTGCATCGGTTGGAACAGAATGCAAATGATAAATGCTGAGATGTGCATATTTGCAGACGACATAGTATTAATTGCGGAAACTGCAGAAAAACTGAAATACAACTTAGAGAAATGGAACCTAGAAGCAAGCAAATACAACTTAAACGTAAACAAAGAGAAGACTCAAATAATGAAAATATCAAGGAAACAAGGGACGGAAGATCAAATAGAAGTAATGATAGACCAACAAAAAATAATACAGACAAATTTATACAAATACTTAGGAACAGTAATCAACAACAAAGGAGACATCGAGGATGATCTTAACAACAGAATGGAAAACACAGGAAAACTATTCCAAGCACTAAATAGAGGATTCCTTAATAACAAAGACATATCAACAAAGACCAAGATGACAATATACAAAACAATATATAGACCTACAGTGACATATGGAGCAGAAAATTGGATATTAAACAAAAGACATCAGAGCAGCAGAGATGAAATACCTCAGAAGAACGATAGGAGTAAAAAGAACTGATAGAATCAGAAATGAAGAAATAAGAGAAAGACTCAAAATCAAACCGATACTCGAGTCAATCAAAGAGAAAAAACTGGCATGGTTCGGACATCTAACCCGGATGGACAATAATAGACAAGTTAAAAGAGTGTGGGACGCCAAACCAATAGGAAAGAACAGAAGAGGAAGACCCATTAAAGAATGGAACAGTGACATCTCGCAGATACTACAGAGTAAGGGTAAGACTTGGCAGGAAGCAACACAGATGGCATCCAATAGGAAGGAATGGAGAAAGTTCGTTAAGAGCTAGGACACCTCAGAAGACTGTCAAATAGTGTAATATAATGAACTGTATTTTAAACGGCCCAACACCGAAAGGTACAAATGGGTCTACTGATTAAGTAAGTAAGTATGTTCAGTATTAATCCTACTAGGTCCAAGATGAGTAAAGTTTGTTGTTTTTTTCATAGAGGGTCTTGGAATGGTAGGATGAGAAGACGTAATGTCATCAGATACGTTAGGTAGTTTTGGAAAATTTTCTTCAAGATTTGACAATATCGAAAATTTATTGTTACTAACAAATCCGGACACAGATGATTCTTTATATCTTTTTGCTTCTAGAAAGGAGATTTTTTAATCTAACATAGTGTTTTTAATTTTTTTTGTTCCTCATAAACGGCACAACTTTTGGAGATCGAAATATGATCTTCACTTTTACAATGTATACAAAAAGTTTTTTTAGTGTCTCATATGTGACTATCATTTTTAATTTCTGCACATCGTATACAAAATTCTTGTGTACCCTTGCATTGCTTAGAAATGTGACCAAATTTCAAACACTTGTAGCACTGTATTACCCTGCCTACAAATCTTTCTACCGGCAAATACACAAAACTATAATATTTCGTCTTTGGACGTATTCTGTTTTACCGTCTTTATCTACCTTTCTAAGCATTCTTTTAATGTCGGTAATTTTAACGGAAGAGTCTATATGTTTTTTTTACATAATCAGTATTATACCTCGTATCTACATCGTGAATTATTCTCTTGATTTCCTAAAGATGGATAGGGATATAGGCTTTTAAATTTTCATCCTTTAACTTATTATGTGTTACTAGATGATTTGCATCCACAATAGATTTTAAAATGACTTTAACTCTATTTTTACCTATAGATTTAATTTCCTTTAGATTTTTGATTTTAAGTTTTTGATACAAAATTTCCCCCACCACCGTTGGATGTAAACGAGAAATGTTCTGATTATTTAAATTCTCGATATATACGCAACAACCATGGAATTCATAATTATTAGAAGAAATGTTATAAAGTTTTACTTCCTTTGTTTTGTCAGTTTTATCACCGGAACTAGCACCAATTTCCATGTCCTGGTCTGGAGAACTTGTCGCAACACTTAAATCGCAAATTTGCGTCCTCCCCCATTAGGGGAGGTAAATAACTTATTTTCACAAAAATTTCAAATATTTAACCGATATATTTACACAAAATTTAAATTATAAATACACTGCTCTAAGAAATTAACGCACCACTTTAAAACTTACCATATAATAGAAAAATATTAACTGAAATGAAAAGCATTTGATTTCGTATTACTTTATTTTGTAAAACAAACATATTTAGTGATGTTGTCGCTAACCATCTTCAATATTCATAAACTTAACACAATATTAAAACAATTAACAACAAAATCTCTAATTCTAAAAATAGAAATTGTTAATTTTTTTTTGCATAATAAGACGTATTTCCACCCCTACTACGAATGACAGCTTGGCATCGACGATTCATACTTAAAATAAACGGTTTTAAAGTATTCTGATCCAGTTCATCCCAAATTTGGACAAGACGTTGTTCCAGTTCTTGCAGAGTGTTTGGTTGATTAGGAAAATTCCGTAGACGTCTATCAAGCAAGTCCCTAACTATCTCAATAGGATTAAGATCAGCACTATTCGCTGGCCATTCCATAACGTCGATTCCAACTTCCTCTAGATAATTTTGCAACGTGCGGTCGTGCATTAGAACAAAATTTTCGCAAATATAAGGATCAAATGGCCCAACGTGGCCTTGAAGAACATCAACGATATATCGGTAAGCGTTGATGGTACCGTTATTCAACACCACCAAATCTGTACGACCTGTTAAAGAAACGCCACCCCAGACCATAACCAACCCTCCACCGTCGTTTCTCGCGTGTTATACTGTGCATACCGTTCGTTCTGACGTCGGTACACTCGAATACGCCTATCACAATTGTAAAGACAGAATCTGCTCTGATCTGTAAACAGAACTCTATTTCAATCAGCCTCCAACCAATGGATATAATTTCGTGCAAATTCTAAACGCGCTCTGCGATGAGCTACGGTCAAGGTTGGCCCTCTGGCAGGTATACGATTTACCAAATTATCTTCCTTGAGACGTTGGCGAACAGTTTCACAGCTGATTCAAACAATATGAACATCTTCAAGTTGGGATTGTAAGCTTCTGGTATATAGTTAAAAAATCGTTGTCTTAGGGTGCGAAGTCGTAAAAAACGGTCTTGAAAGGACGTTGTTACACGATGTCGACCTTGTCCTGGAGGCCTAGAGTGACTACCGGTCTCTCTGTACCGTTCCATCATTCGTGAGACCGATGTATGGTGTACGCCGAACCGTTCCCCTAAATGTGTGTAACTCCAACTTTCTTCGTGCAAAACTACTATTTAAGCACACTCTTCATTAGTCAAATTTCTCGAGTTGCGTTGCATTTTGATTAAAACAATAGCAAAATGTTACCACCAAACAGCAATAGTTCACACAACGACTGAAAAATGACACCAACCTCTTATCGACATTAACAAACTTACAGCAGCTTTGTTTTGTGTTCCTTAGAAACCGTTTGAAACAAAAAAACAATACAAGTAACATGGTAAAAACATTTCAAATACATGGTATATTCCATACAAAAATGAGTACAATTAAATTTAAAACACCAATGTATCGTTTTTTTTTTTTTTTTTGTAAATGGTACTGTAATTTCTTGGAGTAGTGTATAAATATTGATTTTTAATCACCGCAAAAACTTATCTACCGCTTAATCTGATTTTAAGGATCGTCTGTTCGCTGTGAATGTCTTTCTGTTACTGAAGACTAAATTTAAATAATACACCTTTTAATAAGTTTACTTTACGTTACACAGAAACTACTGCTTGACACAAAACCTTTTTTTCCTATTAATGTAATTCCGTCAAATAAGTTTCCCCTACTTTATTTAACTACCTTCCTCTTTAATTAAAATTTCCTATTTTCTGAATCCCTCCTTGGTTTTCCTGTTGTTTGTGTTTGCGAATTTCCCATCCTCATATTTTCTTTTGACATCGAGAAAATTTGGGTGATGGTTTGTAACATTTGTACAGTCTTCCAGGGCCGGATCTGATATTTACACGATTTATATATATTCCTCGAAATAAATAGAATAAAGCAAAGAAAGACTAAACAATTTATTATTATACAGCATTCGCCAAAATAAACAGTACCGAAAGTGAACAAGGCATTTATTTTTAATTTACATATTTAATTTTTCTGTGTCATTGATGAATTTTTAGTAGGTAACATATAAAATTTAAATTTATAGTCATCATTCTGTACATTTTACTACCATTTTATCAAAATTCAAAGTTTTAACATACCCAAATGAAATACATTTAATGATGAGGATGTTAAGTTAGAAGAAACTGAGAGATGAATAAGAAAAATGGTGAAACCAAAAATCACGTTGTTCCCAAACGTTCTTACCGAAAAAATCTGTAAAAGGTCACCGAAAAGTATGGTTACAAACTGTGTGAGGAATTGAGTAATATGTCTTAACGATTGTAGGATATCCTTGTTTCACAATAAAGTAAGGCTCAATATTTTTAGTCCAGTGCAAGAAAAGGAAGCTTTTGAAGAGGACTTTATAAAAATCCTGAACGAAATTCCTAACAGCCATGAGATTATATGCGGAGGAGACCTTAATGCCAGAATAGGAAAAACAAGTAAAAAAAGTACAAAGTAAACTGGAGAAGAAACATGTATGGAGAAGAAACTGTTAACAACAACGGAGAAAGACTCATAAATGTATGCCAACAATATGAGTTAACGATTTTGAACGGTTTTTTCACCCACAAGAACATACATAAATACACCTGGTATCAGCACACAAGAGGTCTAAAATCGATAGTAGATTATTTTATAACAACACAGCAAACTAAGTTAAGAGTACAGCTCGGATCACTGCCTGATAATAGGAAAATATATACACCATTCGTATACAGGAACCACACAGACATCAACAAAGAACACAGAGAAAAAATAGAAAGAACTACGTACACCTTAGATAATCTAGATAACGAGAGCATTCAGTTACTTTACTCCTGGAGACTAACACAAAAACTACAGGAATCACACAGATCAACGACGGATGAATACGAACATATAAAAAACTGCATGAAAGACGCAGCGTTAGAAGCTTTAGGGCCACAGGTACGGAGAGTAGATAAACCATATTGGTGGGATAAAGAAGTGGAAGAAAAGATAAAAAGAAAGAAGGAAGTATATCTAAAGTTATTACAACAGGGAGACGAACATACAAAACAACAATATAAAAACTTGAATAAAGAAGTCAAACGAGAAGTGGTTAAAAAGAAAAATAGTGCATGGGAACAAAAATGCCAATACCTAGACAACCATATAGGAGGGACAAAGAGCTCTGAAGCATGGAAAACTAAAAAACGATGAGAACAACGACAAAAAACTAAGTCATAATAAATATAATACCAGAGAACACATGGGTAGAGCATTTTGAGAACTTATTAACAGAGAGAGATTAAGAGAGAAGAGAAAGGTTTAAACAGAGAAATGAACAAGTGGAAGTAGAAGGAAGAATCGAAATATCAATAGAACAAGTGAAAGGAGTAGTTAAGGGAATGAAATTTAAAAAATCTCCAGACACAGGCAGAATACATCCAGAGTTGATTAGGTATGGATCATCAAAACTATTTGAAATGATCCGAAAATTATTCGAAAGATGCTTAAATGAAGAAGAAATTCCAGAAGAATGGAGACAATCGTATATCTCTTCAATCCACAAGAAAGGCACAAAGATGGATCCTAAAAACTATAGAGGGATCGCAGTGATCGCTACTATAGGCCGACTAAATTCAAAAGTACTACGAAACCTGATAGAAAATGATATTAAAGACAAACAACCCGAAGAACAAGCGGGATTTAGGGCCGGACGCTCCACTATGGATAATATTTTCACATTAAAAATTGCAATGGAAAAACGAGTGCAGAGAAATAGAGATTTAATAGATTTGGAAAAAGCATATGACAGTGTACCGATCTCTCAACTATGGATAGAAATGGGTAACTTGAAAATAAACCCAATTCTTATTAACGCCACTCAAATATATTACGAACAAAACTTTGCAAAAATTAAAATGAAACAAGAAATCACCTCTCCTTTTCAAACAACAAAGGGACTAAGACAAGGTTGCTGTCTGTCACCCACCTTATTTAAAATCTATTTGGAGAGATCCTTAGTGAAATGGGTAAAAAAATGTAGAAACATGGAAATAACGGTGGAAGAAAACAAGCTATATACACTTTTTCTTTGCGGATGACCAGGTAGTAATTGCCGAAGACAGCTACGATCTTAGCTATATGGTAAGAAAACTGCAAGAAGAATATGAGGTGGCAGGTCTAAACATGAATATGACAAAATGTGAATATCTCTTAGTGGGAACAGATGAAAAATGTGACCTAGTGTTCGAAGACGACAAAATCAAAGGCGTGCAATACTGCAAATATTTGGGGGTCATTTTCAACAAGAAGAGAAATAGCGAAGATGAAATCAGGCAAAGAATAATCAAGGGCAGAGCAGCGACCCGTGCCTTAAACTCTCTTCTCTGGAAAAAAACAATTCGACGAGAAACCAAAAAACACATTTACGGTAGTATAGTCCAAAGTATTACACTTTACGGTTCGGAAGTATGGGACGTCACCAAAGCTAATAGAAACAAACTTATGACGACAGAAATGGATTATCTGAGACGACGCTGCGGTAGATCGAAACTGGAGAGAGTTAGAAACGATCAAATAAGAAACGAAATGAAAATGGAGCGAAATATTAATGATGATATAGAACGAAAAGAATTATTCTGGTTCGGACATGTTAAAAGAATACCAGAGTAAAGATGGCCTAGAAGAGTACTGGCATAGACCCCTCCTGAAAGCTTAGCCAATTGTCTATAGCATTCTGCAATAATACAAGGTGATTTCTTTTTTTGTCAGTATTTATTCATTAAACCTTGTATTTCTAATAGATGAATTTTATTAATTACGTTTGATTGATTATGAAATAGTTAATTAAAAATTGACGGCTTATATTGCATCTTTTTATTGCCATCGGCATGTCAGAACACTCTAAATAGATTATTTTTTGTAGTAAACTTTAAAATGACTAAACACAGTGTTAATTATTTGTTAACAACGGCTTCATTTTTTTGTAGATGACAATGGGCTGCTTCTGCATAAACATTGATCCATAATCTATTATTGCTTTTATTGCCTTATTCTATAAACGCTATACATCAAACAAGAGAGATTAGGATTTGCTCTGCATGTGGAATATGAGACTGTTCGTAAGACATTTACTACTTTTTCTGTTTTCATAACGATATTTTCTATATGTTTTTTCCACAAAAGCTTTTGATTCAAAATAACACCAACATGTTTTATTGATCTTTGCACTGGCAAATTTTTCCTTTGTCTAGTAAATATACAGGCTTGAGTTTTGCCTTTAGATAATGCAAGTTATTTTAAAATGCTCAGTTGCTGATTGCTATGTAGTTATCATTTATATTTTTGATTCCTTGAATAATTTCAGTTTGATTATTAAAAATTATCAGATAATCTACAAATTGTAAAATTTTTGAAAATTTAGCATGTGTATATATAAGGTACAATAATAGACAATAATATGCTTCCTTGTGACAATTCATCTCTAGCAATTCTCAGGCAAGGACAGACGAACCAAATAATAGGGTCAGAAGATCGCTCAGATCGACATTTAGAAGCCCGTCACATATTCCTACTAAAAATACTAGTAGATATATCTAAGGAAGCAACTAGTGATTAGTAAAAATAAAATAGAAAAGTTAAGACAACAGGCTCAAAGTCAGTGTCAGCTTGAAAAAAAAACCGAAGAAGTAAGTCTCCGTAGAACCACAGTTATACGGGAAGAAAATAATGATCAGACTTCCCTGTACAACCTTAAAAAGAGTCAAAAGAAAGATAATGACATAAAAAAGTCATATGAGAATGGCTCAAAAATGTATTAAGACCTTCTTCTTCTTAGGGTGCCTGTCCATTCCGAACGTTGGCGATCATTCTGGTTATGATGACTTTCATTCTGGCTATGATGGCTTTCCATTCACGCAAGTACACTTTCATATTTTAAATACATTCATTCTTATTCCACCAATATCAACAAAATTTCAATAACTCAACCTTCTACATGTGTCTAGTTTCTATTTTCCAGGTACCAAATGTTGAAGAAACATAAAGGGCCTTATATTAAAATCTCTATTTCACTACACTACCACACACATGTATAGTTGGTTGCCTAACTATAACCACACAATCTTTTCTCCACATTTCATCTCATATACATAATTTTAAAATAACAACATTGATGGTTGATACTGTTATATTAATTTAAAAGTTTTTTACTCTAACAATTTTAAATAACGTTGGCTTTTGTCTTAAGTAGACACATACAGTTATATTGACTACTCTGTTACGACTTCCGTCCTAACTTGTCAACATTGTCATTTCAATCAGTTGCTTCCATAAAGTCCTCGTAGACACACCGTCGCAGGACTTGCAACTTCAACGTGGAGTCATATGTCGCCATGTTACCTAATCCAACGGTAACTTTAACATCCTAAGTATTTATAAGATATAATGTCGAACAAATGTAACTAATTATTTGTTAACGGGTTTTTACCCATATATTTAGTGGCTACATTCATGTACTCCTAGTAAGTATTAACCACACTTTTCTTTAACCTTGGTCAAAATTTAAACTTCATGTTCTTTTTAATTAAGTGGTTACATATTTTCTAGGACACCGATGATGGAATGATGTATTCCGAAAACGTTTTGTCTAACACTTAACTGTTGGTTGCTATACGAAATAGTTGTGTTGAGGTTTTTCTATACCATGCTCTCAGGTTAGCAAGCCGGGATATTCTTCTTTGTCCTGGGGCCCTTTTCCCTTTAATTTTATCTTGAAAAATGCATTGGAGTAGCTGGTATCTGCCTTGATTTTAAGTATTTCAGCCCTTACATCCACATTAACTTTTTCAAAGCACTTCAAGCGACAACTACAAAAAATATATAATAATTTTACGTTTTAAAATTATCTTAACCTTAAAACTTACCGACAGTCTCCTCCTGGTTTTCTTGCAAGTAATCTTTATAATTTCTATATTCTTTCCCACACAGCCTCGCTTTCTTGATTATTTCTGACTTATAATTGTCTTTTTACCTCTTTTTTTACTTTTTTTGTTAAATTCAGATCATTATTCGTGCTATTCATCAACATCAGTCGATGACTTATGTGATTTTCGAATGGAATGAGTCTTTACATTAAGCTGTAGTTTATTACAGCACGTCGAGACTGATGTCGTTTCTCTTAGAATGGTGCGTTGACGTATAAAAAACGGATTTATGAAGAAATGTCAATATTGCCAAAAATTGATTTATATTGTTTCTGAAAAGACCGATTCAAGTATTCTACTAAAGGGTGTTCATTGTTGGCCAGCGGTAAAAAAAAAGTATTTTAAAGAATTTTGTTATCAATTATAGAGGTACCCTTTTTGGTGCTAGTGGGAATTTACAAAAAAATTATCCAAAAACAAAAGCCCATTTGGACAAAAACATTGACATACGTTTAATCTTTTAACAAATTTATTTTAACATTTCTTTGGTATAAAAATTATGTTAATAAATTTAAAACTACAGAAATTCCTAATTAACAACATGTATTTTAATTATTGAGCAGTTTTTTAATAAAAATCAAATTTGCCTTTCATCGTTCTAAATCTCCATAATTTTACCATTTTTACAGTTCATTGAATGCTGCAAGTATAAAATACAAACCTGTGCCCGGGATCTACGAGGATCTAAGTTTTAGTTAAACTTTGCTGGAATTTTATTGTGGCTTTTCCCTCGGGAATTGTAGTGTTTTTTAATTTGCACATAAAAACGTGGGGATAATCTTATATAGTTTAATTAAATTCTTCTCGTTTGCGGTGAGGTGTTTGGTTTTTTATTCACATTATTTGTAACATAAATCTTATTTATATTTGCTGTTCTTGAACAGTTATTTACTCGTTCAGATTTAAATGTTTAATTAAAAAAACTATTTTTTTATGCATCGAATTTCAGACTGAAAGATTTAAAAGTCACGTATTCTTCTTAGTCGTAATCCTCTTGCAGTTATTATATTACCATAACTTTATGAGTTGATATTTCAGCTATTCAGCTATATCAGCTACCATTTCTCTACGACTTCTACGGAGCAAAAAAAAAAATATGGAGAATTATCAAACGAAAAAGAAAAGAGATGAACGAACTAATAAAAACGAAACACATTCAGAAGGAAACATGGGTAGATTACTTTCGATCTTTATTTGCTAAAGGTGACGATAATGAACCATTAACACCAGAGGTGGCGACAAACGAAGAAATAAATATTGAGAAGGAAAAGATAAAGAAAGCTTTAAGGAAATTAAAAAATGGAAAATCACCAAGAGAGGACAGAATACCGAACGAACTACTTAAGTATGGAGGACTAAATCTGACCAAACAACTATTAAAACTATTCCAAAAAATATTAGAACAAAACAGAATTCTCAAGAATGGAGATCAAGCATCCTAATACCTCTCTACAAAAAGGGAGACAAATCGGACCCGGAAAATTACAGAGGAATTAATTTATTAAAAACAACACTAAAATTCTAAAATTAACAACCAAAGTGATAACAAATAAACTAAATAAAATTTAGAATAAAACAAACCGACATATCTATGTTTAGTGGAACTTAAGAAGGCATTTGTCCAGGTCAAATTTAAGGACGTCTTTTACTTATTTACGCAAGAAAGATACCTCTAGGAATGATAAAAACGATCGAAAATATCTATCAAAACAACCCAATAAAAGTAAAAGTAGAAGAAAAACTAACAGACCCTATTGAAGCTGGCAATGGAATAAGACAGAGAGATGCCCTGAGTCTTTTATGGTTCAACCCGATTATGAATGTAATAATAAAAAGTAAGAAGTAAAAAAGGATATCAAATAGGAGAAAAACAACTTAAAATGTTCTGCGATGCAGACGACATAATACTGTCTTTTTATTTTTTTTTTACCGTGAGGGGTCCACATTAAGATTTGTTTTGGGAGACGTTCTTCAGACACGGTTTGGCGTGTAGATACGCTTATAGGTGTTGGCTTATATGATTGAGATGGAACTGGTTTATGAAAATTGGGTTGATTAGCCTTAGAATTTTGTGCATATGGAGTGATTTGATGATTTTGTTGGAATCTAGGGGGTTGAAATATCCCTCTTGGACTATTGTTGAATGATTGTTGTTGCACAGGAATTTGATTTGGTCTAAAGAATGGCTGTGGCTATTGGGGCTTGGGCTGCCATCGTGTTGGAGCAGGTGTATGAGTTAAATTGGATCTCTGTGTTTGTGAAGTCGCAGATGGTTTATTAGAACATGGCAAGGAATAATTATGAGTTTTTTGGAGATATCTAATGTTATTTTCTTCCTGAATATATTGGATAGCAAGAGCGAGATTGGGTGGTCTCATGGTTCGAATTGTTGATCCTGGAGGTTCTCTTAGGATTGCCAAAAATGTGATTAGAGCTTGTTGTTGGAAAAATTCATTTTTACTTCTTTTAACTTCCTCGTTTTCTGTGTGTAATTCAATATGATTTGAAATAGCATTTAAAAGACTCATAACTTTTTTGTGAAATTGATGAGAGTTTTCGTTTGGAGCTTGACGAAGATTAACTAAATCTCTAGTTAATGAGTTTTCGTTACGTTGGTCTCCAAAATTTTTGACAAGAATTGATTTTATTGACGGCCAGTATTTACAGCCGTATACAGAAATAATTTCTCTGGCTCTTCCTTTAATTTTGTTCATAATTCCTCGGGTAAGACCCGATATGTCTTTATTAACATCAAAAATGGGTGCCATATTAGAATTATTTGAAATGGATGCTGATGTAATAATTATAGAAGGTATTTCAAACAAATTTGTGGACTTAAAAATATGATTATTATCAACTAAATGTAAATCTGGTTTAATATTTTCACTAGATTCTATATTAGATTCAAAAATTGTTGAAAGAGAATCGCTTATTCTAAAGGACGATACTTGTGAATTGATATTAGAATTAGTAATAAGATGAAAGTTGCTTACAGTAATAAGATGATGCTTGGATGCATTCCTTTCAGTTTTCTTCATAAATATGTTTCTGTGCCAATTTGCCTGGAATCCGTGGGTTAAATAGCTGCAGTTTTCCCTGGATTTGGGTTCGGTAGCGGGTAAACGTTTGAAAACGACGAGAATCTTCTGGAGACTCTCCCACTAATCTTCTGAATGCGCCACTTAAGGGTTGTCACTCCCGAAGGTACTTTTTTTAAAAGGGCCCTTTTCAAGGTACAACTGACAGAGTAACAGCACTTTATTTAATATAAATACAACTGGTTTTAGAATAAAAATTTACAGTATTTATATGAAATTATTTGATGACGACCTGTCTGCAATATGTGTCGAAACTCCTGATCGGCTGGACTATTGAACTGCAATATTGCTGACAATCGGGGTTAATATATCGTAATTAGCTTGTTGAAGAGACATGGAAGTATTGCTGGTAAAAGATTAGCAATTGATATTAAAAAAAGCCGAGTAGAAGTATCTCCGGACTTGATTTAAAAGTACTTTGACAATTTACAATAAACGATTGAAAATTTTTTAGTTGAAAATATTTTTAATTACGACGAGTCCAACGCCTCAGATGACCCTGGAAAAAAATTGTACATCTACCGAAGAGGTACTAAATATCCCGAAAAAATATGCAACCATTCAAAATCTGCTACATCGATAATGATTTGTGTATCCGACTCAGGTATACTTCTGCCACCTTACGTCATATACAAGGCGGAAAATTTATGGGATACTTGGACAGAAAATGGTCCCATGCTGCGAACAGCCATGTTGCTTACTAGGGACACGATTAAATCGAACCCCCCACGGTTGGATTAATACGTCAACATTCAATGATTGGTTTGTCACTAGCTTCTTACCACACGCTACGCGACTCGATAAAAAAAAGGTGTTAATAGGGGACAACCTAGCTTCTCATTTTAATCCAGATGTTCTGAGACAATGTGAAGAAAATAATATTATATTTGCATACTTACCAGCCAACTCTACTAATATTTGCCAGCCATTGGATATCGCATTCTTCAGGCCCTTAAAAGAAAGCTGGAGCAAAACATCATGGAAAATGCGAAGTTCCAAAACCTCTGGCATTCCGAAAAAATGAATTTTCTAAGCTGTTAAATCAAACACTTGAAATCATGAATAAAATACCGCCTAAAAATCCAGACGAAGAGAAAAGGACTGTAAAAATAAATTTACTTTCTGGTTATGAAGCATCTGACATTGCACCATTAAACCACAATCGAGTTTTGGAAAAGCTACCACAAGACGCCATTGATCAAGCCGAGCTTAGATGCTCTCTTACTAACTTTTTGAAAGACTTGGGGTACAATTCCGGCTCTAAAATACCTAAACGTAAAAGAAAACTGTTAGCAGCTGAACCTGGTCAAAGTGTTACAGCACTTAAACCATCAGAGAAATCCAGTGAAGATGATTCAAATGAAAATGGAATTAGATAACAGCAACTGTGATGTTGATATTAACTAAGATGAAGAGGAGGTTGAATACTTCTGTCCTTCATTAGAAAACATCACAAAGGGAAAATTCCTGTTAGTGAGATTTTTATCTGGTTCTCGGAAAAGACGGAATTTCGCTATGTCTGTCAGGTAAAAGGAGTTTTAGAAGGAGAAGAAATCGAAGTTCAAGGCCTTAAATCAGCAGGATCGAAGAAGATTTTCAAAATAATTGAAAATGACATATCCACAGTTCCCTTCAAGGAAGTAGTTGCCTTACTACCAGATCCGACACTTGATACGATTGATGATAGGATACAAAAATATCATTTTCGTGGAGAAATTAATATAAAAGAACATTAAATCAAATTTTCTTTTTTTATAAATTGTTCTGAATTACATTTTTAGTTGTTAAAATATGTTTTTTTTGTATAGATAAAGAATAGTACAATAAAAATAGTGTGATCATTCTCACTCCGCATGATCAATCACACCCCTTTGTAGAAATTCGAAAAACTGTCTGACCGAATTAGTCAGGGTTAAGGTTAAAGCACTACTGTTTTATGCTATAAAATCATCATGATCAATTTCACCCCAGTACGAGTCTAAGATTGATCACCCTTTTTTTATGAGATAAGTGGATTTTCTTAATTAAAATAAAACTAGTGTTAAATCACTATTCTTTAGATATTAATATAACACGTAAAGTGTTTAAATATAGAACAATCACAAAAACGTTTAGAATATAAATCAAATAAAGTTAAAATTAATCAATCTCACCCTATTTCACGGTATTTTAAAAATATGTTCAATTTTTAAATTTCTGTTTTTTAACAATTTTATTCCCAAATACAGATAACTGTTTATTAATACATATTTGCAAGAACCAGAACTCTTAGACGCCATTAAATAATCATTTGGAATTGATGTCGTACATTTTTCAATGACCTTAACGAATGTGTGTTAAAATCAAGTGTTGTGTCCTAGGCTCACCCCTGTACCAGCCAATATGTACGGCACTGCAATAAAAGTAATCTTGATAAGGATCCAAACCTATGTGTATGAATGTCGTACTGTATCAAATTGCCAAAAAGCGGGTTAAAATTTTTCGAAAATCGAAGATTGTACCTGCTACTGGTACCAATATTTTTGTACAGCATTAGGTCGCAGGTCAATATTTTTGTATTACCTAGCTAAGTTATACATGCTGTACAAGTAGGATTGGCCAAAATACCCTCCCCTCGTTGAGTGGAATGTTAACCTTATCAGTGTAGTCACTGATAGCCTCTACTATTCGCTTAGACGTATTTCGTCTTAACAAGATTCATCAGAGCGACTGTTACAGAAGTCCTGAATGTAAAATTAAATCTTTTGCATCAAAGGAAGTAATAATTAAATAACTTCATACATACGCTATGGCGCTATCTGAGAATAAAAACAAAAGTAGATCTCCGAAGATTTCTAAGAGTTCGAAACCAAAATTCAGACTATTTTATAATCTGAATAATAGATGAGTAATACCATTTAAAAATGACTAGGAAACAATAATCTAATAATTACAGACCTGTATTCTAAATATATTATGTACCTAATGGACCAGGATTTAATCAACTGAAAACTAATTTTAAGGAAATATTAGAGCTTTCCAAACAACGCTGTGTATTCAAAACACCTGATTATCTTTCACTAATTAACACAAATTATGAGAGGAAAGTTGTTGCCATGGATAAAGAGAAAATTGGTAAATTGTACTCTGATGTTTATTTAGGTCCTAAAAAAACCCATAGCTTGTTTTAATTATAAGTATGTGTTTCAACTTTCCGTAATGAGGAAAGTATAAAAACAACAAAAAAAAACAAAGACGAGTATTTGTAGCAAAAAAATATTAACCACTATAAATGATGATTGCAATAAAAAAAACATTTAAAATTCATGGTAGATAATAAATAAAGTTACATCAAAAATATAATAATTATTGAAGTGCATGAAATTTTTCAGTGTGTCTGTATTAGAAAAAGGTTAGAAATATAAATAGGGTTAAGTGGGGTATCTGTGGACGGAATATAAAAAGTTTTATTAAGTTATTTATGAAGTTAGTTGGGTTTCAAATCACATTCTTTGTATTTGTAGACATGTAGGTATATTAGTAATCTGTTACTATGTTCTCTTCAATAGAAGTTGAAAAATAAATTGAACGAAAATAGTATTGAGATTCTTCTTTCACATATAAGGGTCCATAGTTACCCATTAATTTAGGTTAACTGTGGACCCTGACGGGGAGACTGCGACCTGCTTGGTAAACTTCACTTTGTGAAGTGTTATTATAGTGAAAGGTGTAACTGTGGTTTAAAATAAAAGCAACATTAAAAATGCAAAAACGAAAATTTTTATTAAAAAACATAAAACAACAAAAAGCTAGGAAATATTTTTAAATCTCCTTAAATCCTCACAAAACGTAACGACGTTTTCATCTTCTGATTTTGGATCGTTCAGTATTAATACTATTTTATCATAAGCGAACAAGAGAGACTCGGTTTCCTCACAAAATTTAAAGGTATTTCCCACGCATCGTTTCAAACATTTGATTGCCACGACTCTTCGCTGAATTAATTTGACATATTAGTTTAATCGAATGAGTAACTGCTCGTTTGTTTATTCGTACCACAATGTATTTTCCTGATATTCTATTATCGACAGTGGATTATTGAACTTGAGGTTCCACAGCTACTTCCATATTGTCATATGAGTCATCACCTTTTTTTTCGGAAATTTCGTCGTCACTACTTAATTTTGATTGTTTCTTGAATGTATTCTTCGAAGCTTTTGTCTTAGTTTTTGATAACTGTAGGTGTTATAAAAAGGTTTTAGTTGTGATCACCTCAGCAACATCTATTCTTTTCCTCTTCCTTTGTTCTAGATTTGAAGAAGGTGTCACTGTTACTAGTAAAACGTTCTCCCAGGATGCAATGGAAGTTAATGCAATGAAATCCTGGCTATCTGTAGTAGAGCTGCAAGAAGTTGTACATGGGATCGTAGTTTACCTACCAGTAGAACTTTGCTCGTCAGTGAGAGTGTCAGGAATGTTTTTCTCGTGACAATACCGGTTTGGCTTTTCGGGATCAAACTTTTCTTTGTTAATGGAATCTCGATTTAGAGGAAATATACCTGTTTTTCTAAACCCATTCATCACAACAGGTTCTCGAATACTGCGCCGAGCTTTTCCCAAAATTTTATAAAATTTACATTAAATGGAGTCATAATTAAAAGCCGTTCCATCTTCATTCCATATCCTAGCAGGGTATTGTTAAAGTTGTAAATTATTCATAAAAGTTTCCAGTTAATCCATGAAATCGTAAACAACAAATGGGTCACTTTGTTGTCTTACACGTGATGCTTCAATTATCTCAGGTTTCTTAATAGAAAGTCGGTTGCGTTTTGAAAAATTCAGAAACCAATCTTCACCAGGCTTCCCCTTTCTAAAGGGCGTTTGCAGATTATTTTGCTGAACATATATCTGTACAGTGTTGAGTATTTCTTTGAGAGATAGTCTAAACCCCCACTTACTCATAGATTTTATCCGAGAAGCCAAAATGTCTTTATCTTCTTTAGAAAGAGCAGTTCTACCACCTCCAGTCACACCTGTACTAGAATGTCATTGTTTTAAAAAGTAAAATCTAGTAGGTACCTAATTTTGTTATCACCTTGTGCATGTCCATGCTGGTCTACTTTTCCACCAATTCACTTTTAATCCGAGTGTCGATTTTGGTACGTCATGCTCCATTGCAGCTTTCTTTAATGAAGATTTTCTCGATTTCACATCTCTTATAGCCAGTTATAATGCTTCTAATGAATACGTACTTCCGACATCACGATTGATAGTCTTTTTAATATATTTTCCTGGCATTTTTGCACCCAAAGAATAAGTTATAAACAAACTAACCTAGAAACTTTTGGAACCACAGTTCTCCTTTGGTTGTACCGATCACGTGTCATGTCAGGGTAACTGTGAACCCCTTCTTAATTACCAAACTATTCTTCTCATACTCCGGTTACTCACGTTAGATGGCACTTCATGTTAATCTTCAGAAGGATTTATTGAAAATTAGCACTGCTTCTGTTCTGAACCAATTTTTTCACATTTAACTCAACTACTACGCAATTTACTTAGAATCAAAACATGACGGAGTTTTAGTTGCTAACTGAATTTTTGTTTTGGTAGCTGATGTCTTAAGAATTTGTCACTAGTTACTATCAGGGAGATTACACAAGTATGTACTGTAAACTTTAAAATATCTTGTTAATTTACATCAATGGATGCCACAGTTACTCCAAACCACAGTTACCCCATTTTACCCTATTATAAAAAATTACAATATTATACCTAATTTTACCCTATTACAATATTATATTACAATAGCGACTAATACCCTCGCATTAGTCGCTAGGTTGCTTTTTACGTGATTTGAGATTTTTTATCACATATAAAATTTTTGCCTTTTTTACCAAATAAAATTTTTAAAATAGATTTTAAATGTTTTTTATTAACTAATAAAAAGAACGATGACAAAGCGCCTGGCACAGATGGAATAACTGCAGAACTGATAAACAATGATGGCCATGTGCTATAGAAGCGTTTCCATAATCTAATCTACCGCATATGGACACTAGAAGTAATCCCAGAGGATTGAAAAGTAAGAATCATATTTCCTATGTACAAGGGGAAGAGACAATAATAGTATTAAATGTCGCCTACTAGATTGTATCAGGAATTATATACGACCGTCTTAAATCATTTTCGGAAGAAATAATTGTAATAATCGAACACACCAATTTACAACTTGTATATTGACCTCAAACCGGCGTTTGATGGGCTATCCATGTTAACAATACCGAAAAACTTACTTATACTTATACAAATGACTTTCCTGAGGTATTGAAACCCTAAACTGAGGGTTCCAAGGCCATAGTGAGAATAGATGGAGATATGACAGAGGGATTTGATATTGAAAATAAAGTTAGGCAAGGTGATTCCTTATCAACAACACTTTTTAATCTAACTTTGGGAGCTATTATCAGAAAACTAGATATGAACGGCTGTATTAATGCAATGCAATCCACTCATATATGCGCATAGGTGGATGGTTTTGCCATAAAAAGCCACAATAAAAGGAAATAAATGAAAGAAAAACATTTACACGGAAGAATCCACATTATAATCTGAAGGTAGACAACCTACGAATATGCCTTCACCTTTCCCTACCTAGATAATAGGTGCTTTTATGCATACAAAGACTTATGAAAAGTAAGTTACTGAATCGTGAGTCTATGCTTATAATCTAGAAAACAGTAATTATACCAGTGGTCACATATGGATGTAAAACGTGGACTCTTTCGTGGTCCTTTCTTAATGTTAACCAATTCTGAAGGAATTTCCCTTTTAGACAAAGGAAATATATAAAACAGATATAGGACAAAAAAATATATAGGACAGATCAAGATCTACTGGTTGAGAAATTCGCGATAGTTGGCAGGGTTAACAGCAGACCAGATACGCAGCTCAAGATAGAGGTCAGTACAAGAATATTATAAGCATGGCAGTCGCCGGCGTTCCCTAGAAACATGACACCAAGAGCTATTACTGTCTCCCTGATAACAACAGGTTTTCTGTAAAATTCTTCGTTTAATAAACTGTCATGTTAAGTTTTAGATATCTTTCTATTATCTTTAATAGCGTCAAGTCTATCGTATTATATATTTCTACGCTTCTGCTTTAGCTTCAATTTCAATTTTAATATTAAATATATAAAATTACTCATTACAAAAAAATATTGATAGACGATCTATTTGTTGAATAGTAAAATAAAAGATGATTGAAAGTAATAAAAACTTAATAAATAGTAAAAGTACAAGAAGACGAAAGTATTGTTATAAGAATTAAATTTTTTTCTTTCAAAGTGATCATCTGCCTTGCATTTAGCTTTTGTAAATATATTTTGTTCAACTGGTATGAGTACTTATTTACTTTGTGGAAAGATCTACCCAGACTACCCACACATCAACACATAGCTATTAACTTTTTTTAAATACCTCTTAATTATGACGGGTTTAGATTTGTTTAATCTCTACTTATGAGAAAGGAACGGCAGTGAATCAGGCTTTGTCATAGTCGATTTTGCAAAGTATCCGTCACACCTTAAATCTCGTGCAATAATTCTGTCAAGGTTAATTTCAAATCATAGGTGTATTATTATTTAGGACACTGACCGTTGTTTTCGTTAATTTTAACTTCTAATATATAATATATATATATATATATATATATATATATATATATATATATATATATATATATATATATATATACAGGGTGTGTCAAAAGAAGCAGGACGGTCAAATATTTCGCGAAATTTACATATCGAAAAACTGCACTGAAACTGAAAAAATGTTTTTAATATTTTTTAAAAATCTATCGAATAACACCGAACTTGAGCAACTTTAAAGTATTAAATAGGAACCCGAATTTTTTAATGCACATTTGGATTCCTCATATAAAAAATAAGTAACTTTTATTCGAACTATTGAAAGATAGCGCTATAATCGGAAAAATACGATTTATCTTGACAACATAGGAAAATTATGGCAACGGTCAAATATCTCAAAAAAATACACTAGTAAATAAAACATCAAGATACACTTTTCAGATTCTATGTAAAAAACTGTATTCAGTAACACAAAAGTTAGTTTGCAAACTTGTGATACTGTACTGATTTTTGGCTCTGTATTTATTTTTCTGCAATTACAGTGCCACCTATCGCGAATAGAAAAAAATTTTCAGATAAAACTTGTTTACATTTTAAAGCATCTGTAAGAATCTGTAATAAAAAATGGGGTTTTAATTTAATTCCAAGTAAATAAATTTTAAGTTTTTATTTATTTCAAAGTTGCTGCTGTTCTACCCCCAGGGGGTGGTGGTGAAGGGTTGTGTTTAGTGTCATTCGTTAGATTTCACGACGACCTTTATACTGACACTATTTATATATCAGAAACTACTTACACGATATTTATAAAAATTGGTTAATGGGGATTACAAGCTATGACGAACTTAAAGAAAATATTTCGAAAGGCATGTCACTTCCGTTTTTTTCGAAAGTAACAGCAACTTGAACGTAACAGTGATTTTAAATAGAATACCTTGTAAATTATTGCATTTTTAGATTTTGTTTAATATTCTAGACAAAATTTGTATATGTTTATAAAATTAATGGGAAAATCCCAGTAGTTGGCTGTATACCATAGTTAAAAAACTTATACAGAAGTAAAATACTTCAAAAATTTGTATATTGGTATAAAAACATTTAATTAAAACTAGTTAAAAGTGCCGTCCAAAAATTATAGATACAAAACGTTTTCGATCTAGCTCAGATCATCCTCAGTGCATTTTTTTGGACTTGTAGCTAACACTAAAATTGCAGTGGAGACATCAATATATGGTGTACATATTTAAATTTAAATTATAATGTGACCTAGGGTCGCAATATAGTTTTTTCCCTGTCCCTAAAGCTAGGGTTAGCTTTAGAGATAGGGAATTCTAATACTATATGAATGAAAATTGATTTTTTTTTTTCACAAAAATTATATATAAAATATAGGGTTTTATTTAAAATTATTGACTTACTGTAGTTTTAAATTTGAAGAAATGGCGTCTTATTTAATATTGTTCTGAAGTTATTTTATTGTGGTATCTTAATGCAATTACTATTTTTGTTGAGAATAAGCCACAGCTTAAATTTAAAATAGGTTTATTTCTTGAAGTTTCAATTTCTACTTCGGAAATCGTTCCCAAAATACAAAACATTAATAAATTAAACAAATTTTATTTTTGTTACTTGGTGAAAAAAAACTGTCTTACAATAAAGTCGTCTACTTTGTATGTCTTTATGTATGTATAATATATGTATGAATTGTCAATATAAATAAGTAAGATAAAATTAAATTATTAGAAGAATTTTTCACCAAGTAACAAAAAACAAAATTTTTTTAATTTATTAATGTTTTGTATTTTGAGAATATTTTCAGAAGTGGAAATTGAAAGATCAAAAAATAAACTTATTTTAAACTTAAATACTCTTTGTGTGCAAAGAACGTTAGGTACTCTTTGTGTGCAATGGTTTTCAAGACGTTAAGATTGTGAATGGATGAAATGGATTGAAAAAGATGAATAACTCAAAAAATATGAAGTTTTAACCTATAGTCTATAAATTGTATAATCTCACACAGAATCTAAAAACGCTATAATATAAAGAATGTTCTACTTAAAATAACAAAGTTGTTACCCACTTCCGGTATAACCGGAAGTGGCATGTCTGTTAAAATATTCTTTTACAGTTCTACATATCTTGTAATCCTCTTAAACCAACTTTCATAATTATCCCGTAAGTTGTTTTCGATATACAGTAAAACCTCCCTTAACCGAAATCTTAAACCGAATCCGCGTTTAACCGAAACCTCGTTTAACCGAAACGGCTAAGTTTCAATAATTTCGTCAATAAAAATTGAATTTCTATCGCAAAACGTAAACAATTCCATTAATTTCACTTACCGATTGATGCCTATGTATGTTGGGAAGCCAAAAAAACCAAGAGCTCTAAAAGATATTTTTGAAAAAGCACTTTCAGCTTTTTGTAGGGGCCAAAAAAGCTCATGGATGTCGACCACTTTATTTTCAGAATGGTTCGAACATAAATTCGTCCCAAGTATAAAATCGTTTTTAAAATCAAAAAATCTTTCCGTCAAAGAATTGTTGCTTGTTGACAATGTGCCAACTCACCCTCGAAATCTACAAAATGGTGATAATTGTCAGATTTTTGCCACCGAATGTGACGAGCTTAATTCAGCCGTTAGACCAGGGAGTAATAGAGACATTCAACAGACATTATAGAGGAACATTCTTAAGACATATGTTATCACAGAAGACAAATGAATCCAAAAGTGTTGATTCTCAAATCTTTAAAAATAAAACATGTTGTTTATTGGTGTGCTGAGGCGTGGGTCAAGATCAAATCTTCAAATGCTGGAACAAACTTTTTGATGGGATTTTGATTGACGATCCTGAAGAAGAAAATGGCAAAGAAACGATAGAAAAAAATAAACCTTTAATAAAAAATTTTGCCAGTATGTGACGAAATTAACCAAGAAGAGATACGTGCGTGGTTAGCAGCCGATGACTTAGAAAGTGAATTCATTAACCAGGACATCATTGATATGGTTCTTCATCCAGACAACCTGACGACCCAACAGATAATAGGCAGCACGAGACCGCCTTTAATGATTTTCAATGCCTTAGAGGTAAGAATTTTATACAGTAGGCCTAATTAGTTAGGGACACGACTATGTTCTTAATTTTTGTTGTCATTGCATAAAGTTTTGTCCTTCTCAGATTCCTTTACGTTTCGTCGAACAATCGAATGAGGCAAACTCATGACATTCTGCAAATGATCGATGGAGAGATACAGTTGCAAAACATCGTTGTCAAACAAAACGCAAAAGAAAATAGAAGATTTCTTTAAAAAAGCATGTTAAACTTGTTCATTCTCCTTAATTTTATTACTTTATTCTGTATTTACTTATTAGAAAACATTACGAAATCACCTCATAGTATTTTTTAATACTAATACTTTGACCAAGAATACTATAAAAAACAATTTTATTTTTAACCGAAATTCTTGTTATCCGAACCGGCCTCCCCCCCCCAATTATTTCGGTTAATGGAGGTTTTATGTATAGGTGTTGTAAAATTGTCATGAAACACCGTATATAGCATAAAACACAAAAATGGTACGACATCCAGATGCAGCAAAAAAAAGCAGCAAAAAAAGTAAAATAAAACTTATGAATTAACAAATTTTTCTATAATTTTATAATAACCACATAAAAGAATATTTTTAAATTTATTATATGAACTGCGTAGCCCGAATTTTATACACATTTTCTTAAATGTTAAGGAGTATTTCATAATTTTGCAGTAGAGAATATTAACATAAAATTTAATGATTTAAGCAGGCTCCAATAATACAGCTCCACTCCATAAAATTTTATTTTTCTCAAAATTAGTCAATAAATTTACTGGCTGTTGTTCTCGAAGCAATCCCAAATCCTTTTAATATATCGAAAATGGTCCCTTGTGCCATTTAGTACAGATTTTCATTATCGTCATTTGCATAGAAATAAGCTTGGGCCTTCTTAACGTGTGAAGGTTTTAAAAATAAATTAATGCAGAAATGGCTAAGCGACCGAAAGTCAAAGAGTACGTTGTTCTTTTAACAATAAAATAAAGCGTTGTGGGTTTATGAAAATACAACAAAAACCAATCTATGTTTAGTTCACCTGCTTAAAGTAACCATCGCATAGTTAATTTTTGTTTTCTTTTGGATTGTGTTAAGTTTAGCTAACTGAATGTGGTGTATTTTTTCTCCATGTGTAATGTCAACCAAAACACAAGAGGCTTGTGTTTTGGTTGACATTACAATTACATAATTACAAGACAATTAGAAACGAAACACATGCAGTTGTAAGAAAAATAAAAATGATCACTGGGAACGCTTTTCTAAAGAAATGGAACATGATTTACACGGTCTGCAAAAGGAAATATGAAGGAACGAAGGTAAAGGAAATAATAGAACCAAAACTAACTACCTAAAACCAAAATTAACTACCTAAAAAAGCTCTATGCAGAGGAAGAACAAACGACGCTAGAATCGGAAACATCAGAAATAACCACAAATGAAGAACTTAATATAAATGTACAGGAAGTTCGGAAAATACTTGAAAACCTGAAGAACAGAAAAGCAGCAGGTAAAGAAGGGATACCAAGTGAATTACTGAAATATTGCGGAGCAGCAATGACAGAACAATAACAACATTAATTAATAAAATTAAAAAACACAAAAAAAAAACCGAAATAATGGAGAACGAGCGAACTAATTCTACTATTCAAAAAAGAAGATAAAAAACAGCTAGAAAACTAGAGAGGTATAAACTTGTTAAGTACTTCGCTAAAACATACAACTAAAATTTTACAAGTGCTAATAAATCAGAGGAAAAGTTTAACAGATGAAAAAAAGGGTTTTGGTAGAGAAAGATCGTGTACAGATGCAATATTCGTTATAAAGCAAATTACTGAGAAATCACTAGAGTATAATAGACCAGCATTTCTGTGTCTGGTTGACCTCAAGAAAGCGTTTGACAAAGTAAGACAAAAAGATATAATTCATTTTCTATATAATAGAGAAGTTCCTGTAAATATTATACAAACTATCGAAAACATCTACCGAAACAACAGAATGGAAGTCAGAATAGATGGAAAACGTACAGAACCTATAGAAATAGGCAGCGGAATAAGACAATAAGGGGATTAATTGAGCCGCATGCTCTTCAATTTGATCATGGATGAAAGCATCAAAAGCGTTAACAAAGGAAGAGGATACAAAATGGGAAACAAAGAAATAAAAATACTCTGTTACGCAGACGACGCAATATTGAGAGCCCAAGATGAAGATAGTTTGCAAAGACTGGTCCACAGTTTTAACATTAGAGCAAAAGAATTTAATATGACAATCTCATCCCAGAAAACTAAAACAATAGTAGTCAGCAAAGAACCAACCAGATGTAAAATAGAAATTAATGGCATCAGTATTGAACAAGTAATGGAAATAAAATACCTGGGAATTACACTGTTTAGCTATGGAGACCTGGACCTAGAAGTGAGAGATCAAGTACAAAAAGCAAATAGACTGGGAGAATGAGATTAATTCCAGAATTTATAAAGCCAGTGTAAGACCAATAATGATAATGCCTCAGAAACAAGACCCGACACAGAAACAATGGAAAGGCTACTAGAAACGGCAGAGATGAGAGTACTGAGGATAATTACAGGAAATACGCTGAGAGATCGAAAGAGAAGTGGAGACATTAGAAAAAAATGTGATGTACAGTCTATAAAGGAACAGACACAAAATAGAAAAAAAGAACGGAATAACCATATAAGCAGAACGGAGGAGACCCGTGTCGTCAAAATAGCAAGAGATAAGTCACCAATCGGCAGAAGAAGTATCGGCCGACTGTGCAATAGATGGAGTGACAACCTTTCATAGAGGTATTAATCCGTCAATGAACAAGCAGAATTGCTTATAAAGTGGAGGAAGAAGAAGATCTCCTGAATAGTCCTCATGAATAATTCGCTGAGAACCTTGGGGACTTTAATAACGAGCAGGGTGAACACTATCACCAATATTTTATGACGATAGAAACACTACAGGATATCACTGATAGATGAGGAAATGCGTTTAGCAAGATATTGTGACTATAGAGAACCGCTCCTAAGAAGGTTGTGACATTCATCGACTGAGTATTTATCGAGATTGTCCAATGTTGAATTAAGTTTGTGGATTTCAAAATTGTAGGTACTTTTATAAAACGTATTCTTTATGGTAAATATTGTCCTTTCAAAATTTTGTAAAATTATGTGTCAATCAAGTAAGAATAAAAATTTATTTACGAAATGTAATCTTATATATTGTTATATTTTTTAAAAATAGCACTTTTTTACCAAGATGATTCATCGTTTGATCCCATCTATGACAAAGTTCTCATTGATCACAGGGGATCATTAATATGAGAATTAGTCCACTTCTTCCAAGCTGGAATTTTCAATGGCAAAAATAATTCAAATCTTTGGCTATGTTGTTGGGAGTTAATGTCATCATTTTCGTTTTTTCTGATTTGTTTTCAGTCCTTTGTTTTTAGTGATTTAAAAACGTAGTCAATATTTGTTTATCTTACGTTTAGTCCAATGTCAATTGAGTCCAGACTATCAGTCTATGCCATAATTTTTAAAGACGTATTTAAATAATTCCTTCTTCTTTTTCTTTTTCATCTTTATAAACAACTCTGCTTGTTCATTGGTGGACTAATACCTCTATGGAAGGTTATCACTCCATCTTTTGTGCGTTCGTCCGCGCATTTAAATAGTTTTGTGTCTATTCAATAAAAATATAGCTCGTCTCATTAAAAATAGACCCTCATTAGTCATATTACTTTGATAGGGATATTAATTTTGTCTATGGTTATATATATTTTATTTCTTAGTAAGCAATCATACATACGTACGAATGTTTGCCGCATACACTATCGCCTTTTATCTTTTATGATCTTGTGTCTACATTTTCCATCGTTGTACCCTAATTCTAAACAAATCTGCTTTGATATCATCCTTCCATGTTTTTCTGGGATGACCTACTGATCTTTAACTATCTGGTCTCTTAAATACTGTTCTTAATACTCTGTTGTCTTTTGATCACCAGAGTAGGTGATCTTGCTTGTATTGTATTGTAAGGTGACGAAGAAGCACTTCGAGACCTTACAATATTTTACTACGACAAAAACTCAATAAAGCCTAACCTTACCAAAAACCCAAGTTTGCTATTTTTACCTTAAATCGAGAGCGGCAACAAGCAAGCTCAAATGGAATGTACACCAACTTAAATACGCGGAGCATCCAATATACCTCGAAGTTAAGCAAGACAGAATACCTTGCAAACTCTGCTACTCTAAATGGGGCGCCCAACCAAACGTCCTCCTAACTACAGCCAAGGCTCTCAGCATCTCTACGGTAGAGTATGCATGTCCTGTCTGGGGTAGATCGGCACACGCTAAAAGATATATACTAACACGACGACTTGCGCCTGATATCAAGTAAAGGTTTTCTCAATGGTATTTCCGTGGAACCTCCAGTCTGATATCCTCCGAAACCAAACACATCGACTGGTTTAAACTGCGTGACTTAAGATATTGGTAATACTAAACCAAATGAGATCGGGCGTAGCCGCTGTGGGGCCACCAATAGATCAAGATGGGGCCAGCTCGATGAAAATGACACATTATGCCAGTGTGGACACAACAGGACATGGATTACCTGCTTCAGTGCAACTAATGTCCGTTTTCGTGCACGATGGATGAATTCTGAGTCTAAACCTAAAATGATCACGCTTAAACACGAAAAAGTAAAGTAAGTACTGGAAGAATTGTATTGAACATAAAATAAATTTAGTCCACTACTAAGTCATCTTATACCCATACGATATGCCTATCTTATACGCCCAGGAAAATAAAATTATAGGATAAATAAAAAATTATTATGGAGAAGATATATTGGAAAAGCAAATAATAGTTCTAGTGTTGGTTATATCAAGGCTGCTTTCGCATTCTGGGAAAAGCTGATTATTTCTTTTCACTTTTGCGGTTGTATAGTCACTACCTTTTTAAATAAATTAATTTTAAAGTACCCTTTTTAAGATAAGACAAAAATCGACTTTTTACTAAATAAAAAACTCGGTTATTTTTAACGTAGAGAGTTGAATTTTTTCTTTCATGGATGTGAAAGTTAATGAAGGGTTTTTTAGGTAGAATTTTTAATCGCCCAGCGTATAACATTAAGTTTGTATAAGTAATATAAAAGAAACAAGTGGAGCTTTTAATTAACTTCTTATAGTATGCTTCTAGTAACATTAATAAGCATTTTTACTGTAGTTACAAGAATATAATTATTATTAAAGGAAAACTGAAAATAGCCTGTTATATTAGTTGGTGTTTATTTATGTTAAATTTAACTTTTGAATATTATAAATTTCACTTATAGTATTAATATTACTTTGTGTGTCAAATCTTAGTCGTAAATTGGTCATTAACGTTGAACTACCTAGTTATGAAACTGTTTTCTTGTGGCATGTGGCAAGTTAAATATTATATTTATATAGCATTGAGTCTCAATTGATTGTAATGAAAATTACATTTTTAACCAATGTTTGACGTTTCAATTTACACTCCGGAAATCGTTTTCAAAAAACGATAATTTATATTCGCTCCGTGCGTGACCATGGTAAGGGTACCTTGAAACGATGCCAGCGTGCGTAGCGACAAAATATGACAAAATTGGAATCATGGAATCTTTTTACGCATAAATTTTATCAAAAATGTGTGCAAATACATGTTGCGTATTTAATTGTGCTAATAATAGCAAAAATAGTAAGTGTAGTTTTTATAGGTTCCCAAAGATTACATATAAATTAGAGAAAAGAAAAAGATGGATCCGTGCTATTAATATGAAAAAGTAAATATCACACAATCTCATTTTTATGCAATTGAACTAGGAAATATTTAAATAATTTACCTTAAATGATATTTTATAAGGCTTCAAGCTAACTGCAGAGTGCCTGATGACTTTAGCTTTTATATCATACCTTTTAATTATATGCTCTTTCACGTGAAAAACTTGATTTGGCAGTACTAGATTTTTCTCTTTCTTTTCCGTTTGTGGTTAAAAAGATATATTATGATGAATTTTGAGAAACCCAGTTTTTAATACTACATTTATTTTGTACATAAACTGAAAAAATATAATTAAAAAGTTAATTATTAATAATTAGCAATTTCGCCTGTATTTAACAATGTCAAACATATGTCATATGTTTAACCTGAAAATTGGTAGGTCCAAAACAGTCAGATGAAGGCGGTAGGTGTCGCGTCAGTCACGCACGGAGCGAATAACCATCAAAGTTGTAGCAGGTTGTTTTTATTTAATTGACGATCTTAAAATTTTTGTATGCAATAGCCTGCTTTTAGTTACAAAAAATCTAAGAGTGGTGTTTGTACCCTCGGAATATCAAAAATGATGACTGTTTTGTCTGTTTTCTTGTATTATTTGTTTGTGTATTATACGTTTGCGTAATTTGTGTTTATGTAGTTTGTGTATTGTGTGCTGCATATGTATTGTGTATAAATGTAAATGATATGTCTCCGAATTTCTATTAATCCGCTATTGCTGGTATATTCTTGTTGCTGACTTTTTTTTTAGTATTGACAAACAAAGACTACTGATCCTGATATACTAAAGATACTAATTCTGATGATGGATTTGCTACATATTTTTCTTCATTAAAAAAACAGAGAGCTGCTTGTTTGACTTTTCTCTTTTTAATGTCTATTTCTTTTATGATTACACAGGCCGACATGATTTTTGCTGTTTTGAGTTTGACGTGTGTCCTTAGCTAATAGGGGTACGCTGATTCTGAATATGAATTCGGTTTAAGCCCATCACGTCAAAATTTTTCACAAAATTAAAAAAACCTTGTGAGATATTATGTACTAGCGCAAAAAATACCTTATTGATATTTTGTAAATTAAAATTATTATTTCTTTAAAATAATTAATAGATCGATAGAAAATATTTTAATACATTATTATGTTAATTTAATTTGAATGGCAACACTGCGCATCACGTCAAAATTTTTCACAAAATTGTAAAAACCTCGTGAGATAATATTATATACAAGCGCAAACAAATACCTTATTGATATTTCGTAAATTGCATTAAATATTTCTCTAAAATACTTTTATCTCGAAAGAAAATATTTTAATACATTATGTTAATTTCATTTGAAAGGCAACACTGCCGATGCCGTCAACTTGACGGCATCGGCAGTTGTGTATTGCGTAAACAGAGTTAGTTAGCTTCAGTTGTTCGTATTCTGTTCTATGAGTGTTTATCGCGCCATAATGTCATCAAGAAAGTGTAAGAACAGTCCTGATATATTTTGTTCAGTGTGTGGTGATTTAACAATAGGAAAGCATCAACGAAACATAACAGACTTTATAAAGAAAGCTTATCACTCTTACTTCGGTGTAAAGCTTTGTGATCAGGACAAACTTTGGGCTCCACACGAAGTATGCTTTCAGTGTATCGAACTACTGAAAAAATGGATAAAAGGTACACGGAACTCTTTACCCTTCGGCATTCCTATGGTATGGAAGGAACCAAAAAACCATAGAGACGGCTGCTACTCTTGCTGCTGCGATATTAAGGGTTTCAATTCAAAAAATAAACACAAAATTCAATATCCTTATTTACCTTCTGCTAAACGACCTGTATCTCATGGATCAGGAATTTCTATTCCTCCACCTTTTCTTCACACCATCCAACAGCAATCATCAGATGCAAGTTCAGACGAAAAAACCGATGAAGACGTATTCAATCCTGAGATAGACCAACCTCAAAAGTTTATCCTAGCTGAACTAAATGACTTAGTAAGAGACTTGGGCCTATCGAAGGATGCTGCACAAATCTTAGGATCACGACTGAAAGATAAAAATCTATTGGCTCCAGGTACCACTTTTCGTGGTAAAGGCATCGTGAAAAAGAATTCGCGGAATATTTGTCTCAAGAGGGCTCATTGGTGTATTTTCATAATATTCCTGAAGTAGTCATGAAAATGGGAGCTGACAATTACGATTCCACATCATGGCGGTTATTTATTGATTCTTATAAGAGAAGTCTGAAGGATGTCTTGTTGCACACTGGTAATACTTATGCTTCAGTGCCTATTGCTCACTCTGTGCATCTCAAAGAAACATATGAGAATATTGAGCTGTTGCTAAATAAAATAACGAAAATAACGAAAATAACGAGTGCCTCGTTCTGTTGGAAAGTCCGTTCATTCTCTAAAAGATTATTATTAGATCCCAATGTGTCAGTAATGAGCAGATCAATAACGTCTTATAACACATTTAAATAAGTTGTTCCGTTGAGATTTCCTTCAAGAAATAATGGTCCAATAACGTGATTTCCCAAGTTGCCAACCTATACATTTAATTTTTGAGGTATTTGTGTATGTGTCCCCATGAATAGATGAGGATTACTGTTTCTCTAATACCGACAATTGTGTCCATTTACTTCACCATTTCCGACAAAAGTACACTCGTCGGAAAAACAGGTATTGTACAATCTATGTTGGGTGTTATTTATGATTTCAATAAATTCTTCACAAAATTGAAGCCGACGATTAGGATCATCTTAGTTTAATTGATGATGTATTCGTATTTTACAAGGGTGAAATTTATTGAATTTTATAATTCGATAAACACTAGATGCTGATACACCAGATGCACGAGATAGTTTTCTGACAGACTGTCGATTATCTATTTGTAAATGACCCAATACCGCCACTTTAACTGCTTCATTTCGCACTCGACGGTCTTCTTCGTGCTTTGTGTTGTTATCGTCACCTGTTGCTTCAAACTTATCAGAAATGTATTTGTGACATACGTTTTTTTCTGGGTGGTTCGTATTAAAGATCCTTGCTGTAGCCTTATCAAAATGATTATTTCCATAGTATCGCTTAACTAATTCTATTCTTTCTTCACTACAATATCCCATTTTTGAAAGACTTTACAATAATATCTCTTATTAATCAGTCGTCGATAAATCTCAAATCAAAGGTAACCTGGTAAACACTAAAGAAGATAATTAGGATTCATTATCTTTAAAAAAAATCATCTAAAAAAGTGATGTTTTACATAAATAAAAAAAATATCCTCAACCCAATGGCGTGTTGATATCGACTTGCAGGTTGATTGAATTATTGTATTGGAGGTCGATAAGAACATTTAATTAGTTAATTTGGTAAAATTGTATGTTTTTCTTGTTATTACTAATATTTAACCAATATATTAGTTAAATCCAACATTACGTTCAAAGTTATTACGTATTAAAAAAAAGTGTCGTGTTGAGAAAAAAAATTACTTTCAAATGATGTGCCCCGCGACCACGCTTGTTATTTAAAAAGAACTGGGGGTTGATGCAGGGTAGTAGGAGGTTACATTTAAGGGCATGAAATTTGCATAAAAATTCGGCGCCCTTCCAATACAAAATAACGTTTTTTTTAAATTTTGGTTTCTGAGTTTCTGGAGGGTCAAATTTTTGTTGGAATACACTGTATATTGAATGCACTGGTACTATTTCAGTAACTTGAAAAGTGATACAAATGTGCAATATGTTAGGTGCGATCCACAACGAGGCGTCGACCCTCGTTTCGACCATAGGATCGTACCATATTATCAATCGCCAGGTAAAATAAATGCGTTATTTTAAATGCGAGCGTTTACTGTCACTGCTATGTTCTAGTCGACGATACGATGCAATGGTCTCTGTTATGAACGCACCCTTACATTTAAACCGGAATTGCATTGATGCTTTTCCTTGTAACAAAACTCAATCAATTGAGTTCCAGTAATATTAAAAAAATTAAGTAAAATCAAGTAAAAAATGAAATCAAGTAAAAAATAAAATCAAGTAAAATCAAGTAAAATTAAGTAAAATCAAGTAAAATCAAGTAAAATCAAGTAAAATCAAGTAAAATCAAGTAAAATCAAGTAAAATCAAGTAAAATCAAGTAAAATCAAGTAAAATCAAGTAAAATCAAGTAAAATCAAGTAAAATCAAGTAAAATCAAGTAAAATCAAGTAAAATCAAGTAAAATCAAGTAAAATCAAGTAAAATCAAGTGAATTCAAGTAAAACCAAGTAAAATCAAGTCAAATTAAATTAAAGCAAGTAGAATCAAGTGAAATCAAGTAAAAGTAAGTAAAATCAAGTAAAATAAAGTAAAATCGAGTAAAATCAAGTAAAATTAAGTAAAATCATGGGAAATCAAGTAAAATTTAGTAAAGTTAAGTAAAATCAATTAAAATAAAGTAAAACACAGTGAAAGAATAGAGTAAAGTATATATTAATTAGTACCCCTTTTACCTAACAGGTGTAGGGGTAATATTTTATCTAAGTTTTAGACGCGTACAAATTTCTTACAGTTCTTTATATTTAAGAAAAAAAGTAATTCTAAGGAATTCTTTAAAAATACGTATAAATATGTTAAATTACTCGCTTGAATATTTTGATTATATACATTGTTCTAATTTATTCGATTATATATTATCTGTGAATAGTAGAGCACAAGGTCTATCTTCGTCAAAAAGTGTTAAATATATTATTTCCATCTCTCCTGTTTTTCTTCTATACCTATAATTATTTCGTTAATATTAATTCTTAATATTGCTTTTTGTTGCTTTTTTTCACTTCCTCACTTTCTTATGGACATTAAAGATGTCGTGTGATGTATATGCTGTCTATAAATTTGAAAATTACGGAAGCACAAAGTAATTTCGCATTCACCGTCATTTCTCAGAAGAATTTTCATTTTAAGTATTATATTTCTTAATATAATTGTAACCGTACAATTTTGATTTGTAATACAACATGTCATAAACAAAAATTGTACAGTCGCTGTATCTCTTTGGATTAAAATTAAAGTTCTCTATGTGATAATCTCACTTAAGAGTTTGCGTCGTGCCTCTGAAATTCCCCACAAGATAATCTTTACTTTTCTTTGCTTTTCTATTAACCCTGCGGAGCTAATAAAGTCAGCCGCAGCAACTTTAAATCAGATTTTGCATAAAATGTAAACTTGGATAAAAATACGAAATTTAATTTATCCAAGATTAGCTAATGCTAACATTGAGTATTTTTTACATAGTTGCCGGTTACTTTAAAAATTAGCAATATTTTGAGTATATTTATTTATTCTTTATTCAAGATTACCGGTACTTGACAAACTTCAATTTAGTAGTGCTAATGGTTTTATCGTAAGTATTATTTTAGAGGATGAACTTTTAATTTCCAAAGCAAATTCAGTTGCTGAGGAATTTGAACTGAACAAACTTGCTGATAAAAATCTAGTTTAGTTTCTTCCACTTCAAATTTTTCAAATAAAACCAAATTTGAGTAATATTTTTAACTCGCTAAATATTACTCGCTATATATTACCAAGACATATTACTTATCAACTTTTAGTAGTATTTAACTCTGCGCTCATTGGTTATAGAGTAAACTGAGTAGCGGTTGCAGCCGATCTAAAGCCCGGATAAAACAGAAGCGGCAAATAAGTAACACCTCTATAAAAATTAGTACTCTAGTCGTCCAAGACGAAAATACCACCGAACTTTTAAAATTCATATGAACAAGCTAAATTTTGCTGAGAATATCATCAATTTTGGGACTCCAAAAAATGTGCAAAAAAGTTTACCACTACTACTCCCCGGGTTTCCTCTAAAACCTCTCCTCGTAAGGGGAAAGACGGAAAAAATCCATTTACCAAGAATCTTTACGCCATAGAAACAAATGTTTCAAATAAAAAATACATCTGAGATAATTTTAAACAAAATTTTTTATTTTACACCTTTATAAAAACTGACTTCATTTGCAGCAAAATACAAAAATTGCGTTATTTAAGCAATTAAGCAATTTCCCACTTACTGACCAACAGCTACGAGTGGAAGAGTCGATAAGTGAGAGGACACTCTTTTGTTCTGGAGTTACGAAATTGGTCAACAAATTGGAACATCTAGTAATTAGTCGACAGAAAAAGTATACGAAACTAAGGGAAAACTACTTTATTAAATGTTCAGTAGATGATGGCTAGTCATTCATCACGACAAATAGAAACCAATGGCAATCCATTACTAATGATAGATTTCGGAAGTTAAGTAACAGAAAAGGTCTCGGACACTCCCGGAGAGATTGTAGTGGTCATTGTGATGTCGTGTGTTGTTTGTCTCCCAAGATCTCTGCCTTTGGCTATTTCTTTTACCTCATGCATAGGTATTCCGCACATTCCTGTAATTTGGCTGATCCATTTTGTTGATATCTTCGTCGTGATCTTTGGCCGTCTACCTTTTCTTAAATAATAAGTCTTTCCATGTTTTCTGTGTCTGCTCTCATAACATGTCCAAAGTATTTTAATTGTTGGAGAACTGTTAAGAACTTTGCTAGAGAGCCGTTTGATGACCCTTAGTTAATTTAAAATTAAATTATTTGTCCTGTGGTCGATCCACGAAATTCGTAACTGTCTTCTTCAACAAAACATTTCACTGGCGTCTATCTTTCTTCTTTCCGCTTCTCTTAGGGTCCAAGATTTAAATCCGTATGTCAGTATTTGGAATATTAAGCAGTTGATCAACCTCATTGTTATAGTTAGAAAAATTTGGCCATCTTTCCTTAGAGGGAGTCTTTTATTTCATCCGGTAGTGACCCTGTGTTTGTATTTAATGATCCCAGATATAAGTATAGACTCACAACTTCAAACCAGTCAATCGTAGTTATGTGTGGATGACTGTTATGTAATCTATCCGCCATCATGATCTTTGTCTTTAATATGTTTCTGCATTTGCAAAACGTAGGTTTATTTTTTAAAATTGCGAAACAAGCATTTGTAAAACTGAATTAATCGTGACCTTGTTATGGAACTGCGGATAAGAGCCTTAATGTGTTATGTATTATCACTTTATTGTATTAAATACAAAGATACTGGATACTAGAAACATTTAAAATATGGTCCTACAGACGAATAATGACAATACCGTAAATTCAACGAATTACAAATCCTGAAGTGCTGAGACGACTACAAAAGGATTGTGAAGTCATCTGAACTATTAAGGTGAGAAAATTAGAATATTTAGGGCATATTACCAAAGGTAATAAGTAACAACTACTAAGACTTATCATGCAAGGAAAGACAAAATGTAAAAGAAGCGTAGCCGAAAAATAATTTCCTGCTGGCAAAATTGCAGCTCAATAAAGCTTTTCAGAACTTCTGGATCAGATACGAATAGCTATGATAATAACCAACCTCCGATAGGCAAAGAAATCACAAAAAAGAAGAGGTGGTATTAACATTCTGCATATGATGTTGGTATATAAAATTCTTTACCTTTGAGGTTCACGATGAAAGTATACTTAGTGACATTAGAATTGACTCCTATATACGTCTAGGAATTGACAAAATGAGATGTTCGATGTCTGCTTGTGGCACCTCGTTTCATGCAACTTAAACTTTATGTATTAACTGTGCCAGAGTCTGTGCAGGATGGTGCAAAGTGGACAGTCTCCTTCCCATCATATCCCATACATGTTCGATAGGATTAAAATCCGGAACACGGGGCGGCCGTGGCAACACATTAACGCCAACTTCTTGGAAAAAGTCCATAGTTTGGTGAGCAATATAGGGACGCACGTTGTCTTGCTGAAAAAGGACGTCTCGACGGCCGTCGAGATAAGGCAGTAAACTGGTTTGTAAGATGTCTTCAATATAATGCGCAGCTGTGATATTGCCTCGAATAAACACAGACGCTAATCGGTTACCATAGGCAATAGCCCCCCAAACTATTACTCCAAGTGTCCTGTATACATGCCTCTTAACATCAAACCCGATATCTCATCGTTCTTCACGGCAGCGTCTTATCATCCTAGGACCATTATGCGTTCCTAAACAGAATCGTGATTCATCGCTGAATGCTACATTACGCCATTCTGCTACCCAATGCTGCCGTTCTCTGCACCAATTCAAACGTTGATGACCGTGGTCCGCAGTCTAAGGAAGCACTAGTCATGGGCGGAATGAAACCAGTCCAAAGGATCGAATGCGACGGTATAGTGTACGCATACTAACAGGTCTACCTACTACTCTAAACCATTGGTCAGCAATTTGACGCGCAGTAGCAAAACGGTCTCGCAGAGCCAGTAATCTAAAGCGACTATCTTGACGCTCTGTGGTACGCCTTGGTTGACCAGTTGGTCTTCTTCGTGTTCTTCTACCTTAGTTTGTCCACACACGACAGATACGCATAACCGTCATTGCCGTACAATTAACACGACGGCCAATTTCGCGATACGACAAACCCATATCTTTATACGCAATAATTCTACCCCTGTCAAAATCGCTAAAATGGTGGTAATTATGGTGTATTCGAACTCGAGGCAATTTCTTACACTGAATACAATTAGACTGAGGAACAATAACTAAAAATTTCTATACGAACCGGTTTAACAAGTCGGTCTCTTCACAAAAAAATTTAGAAGATAAAACTTTATTTTTACAAAAAGTAGAAGAGATAAACCATTGGTATTGTTATCATAGCATGTTTTAAATATAGTTATTTTGTTGCCAAAAAATTAAGTTCAAGAAATTACTCCTTCTGGGTGTAACACTTCTAATGTCACTGAGTTTATTATAACTCATAAATTGCAATATTAGACAAAAATGTGTAATAATATCAACATAAATTTGATATTCATAATATATTTAAGATTTATGCCCTGTGCACTGTGATCGATTTTAATAATTCCAGAATACACTACATATATAGGAAATACGTTATAATAAGTAAATACTAGTTTTTTTATTTAAACAAATATACCCGCATCAACCACTAAGAACCACTAAGGGTTATTAGCGGGGGGACATACACAAACAGTAAGATACATATTGTTACATAAAAAAAATATTTTTTTACAATCTGGTATATGGTTTAGTCATTTTAAGATAACTTAATAAAGGCTGTAAGTTTGATGTAAGTACACTTTTTAAATTGTCACTAAGGGCACACGCGACTCTTTCGTTCTGGTACACTGTACACTCGACAATTATATGTTTCACTGACAACTGAGTGTTGCACTTGGTACACATCGGAGCAGCCTCCTGGTTGAAGATATGCTTGTAGGTAAGAAAAGTATGTCCTATTCGGAGTCAGTTGATGGTGACTTGGTCTTTTGTATTACTTGGTAAGATGAGTTTGGTTCCTACTTGACTTAGACATTCTTTGAGTTTGTTGGCAGTGTGATCCCAAGTAGGTTGCCATGCTCTGTACATCTGAGCTTTGATATTTACTTTGTGATCGGTTCAAGGCAATTGATTTATGATAGCAATACTTTGGTCGGTTGTTGCATTTCTTGCCAGAGAGTCCACTTCTTCATTACAACTTATTCCCATATGGGAAGGTACCCAGATGAACGAAATATCTTTTTGTTGAGTCTGTAAATAAGATAAGATAACTCTTCTTTGATCTTGAGAAGTATGGCGTGTGTTGTATATAGCTGTTTTATTCCAAGTTATGCGTTCATTGAATCGGTTATGACAACAAATTTGCTTTCATTGATAAAACCACATTTTTTCATGGCCTGGTGAATTGCTCTAAGTTCTCCGGTATATATACAACAATTTGTTGGGATTCGTATGGTAGACTTGACGTTTTCGTAGACGTAGGTTGCAGCATGTCCTTCATAACATTTGGAAGCACCAGTGAAGATTTGATGGGTTATTTATAGACGTGTCTATTTTTGGAGGTTTGATCATCCAAGGAGAAAAATTTACATGAATAGGCATAGTAAAACTGAACTGTTTTAAATTAAGACCAATACGTTTTATTCGCTCAGGAAATGGTTGTTTTTTTATTGTAATATTTTTGTAAAGATCTGGCGATATACTTGTTCTGCAAAGTATTGTTGAGTAGGTTATGTTGCTGTTTTTTGCTAAAATTCTGGCAACGTAATTTAGTGATAGAAGTTGCCTTCGTTGGATTAAGGGCAGTTCATTAGCCATAGCTTGTGAACTACTTACTGGACTAGTTCTTATCTCAAGCACATATTTTGAATGTAGTCAAGTTTTTTTAAAGATGTTTTGTTAGCAGTATCGTAGCATAAACAGCCGTAGTCTAGTTTACTTCGTATTAGTGATCTGTATAGAGTAAGAAAGGTTGTTGTATCTGCCCCCCAAGAGGTATTTGACAGCATTTTTAGTAGATTAATTCTGGATTGGCAAGAACGTTGCAGATTGGTTATGTGGCTTTCCCAGTTTAAGTTACGTTCAAAAGAAAGTCCTAAGAAATTTATTTCTTCTGCGTGTTTCAGGACAACTCCATTTAGTGTTAATTGAACATTAGGATAATATTTTCTTTTGCTAAAAATTAAATAACGTGTCTTTTCACTAAAGAATATAAAACCCGTGTTTTGTGACCAGCTTTTAATTGTGTGTAAGGTAGTTTGCAGTATATGTGTTCCAAGAGTTACATTGTTTGTTTTTAGATAAATGACTAAGTCATCTGCATATAGTCTAGTAAATACAGGTAGTTTTATTTGATGTATAATACTATTTATTGCAATTAGAAAGAGAGCAGGACTTGAAGTAGATCCTTGTAGAGTGTCGTTTTTTAACTCCCAAAATAAATTCATCGTTCGTATGCTATAATTACTTTGGATTGCAGTAGTGTGCTACTGTTCCGTATGTACCTGTAAGACTTTTACGTCGTACTTTATATATGATTTCAAAGAACAGCTTACCATGTGATCATAAAAATTTAAATCTATATGTATTAAATTCGCAGTTTCCAGTATATAAATTATTTTTATAGACTTTATATAGGTATATAGGTATTTTTATATAGGTATATACTAGATAGCTTCATTATGACCTAATCTATTTAGTACTATTTCTGTTTTCTTGGATTGTGTCTTCATGTAATATTGTCTTTTCATCAACCCTTAAAGGCTTAGTGACTACATTTGTAGCCACTAAAAAATGCTCTTAATGCACATATTTTTTTCTTATAATAATAACGTTATTTCAATACGGAATAGAGCTGGCTACGCAAATAAGGCTATTTTGTACAGAAAATATGTCTTTAGTTTTTGATAATACGACAAAATAGGGTGGCTAATAATTTAGCCACCTAACGTTCCTGACCACGACCAACGCTCGTGAATAGTGGCTAAAAATGTGGACACAAATAAATATACACACAAATAAATTATATTGTTTTTATCTAAAAACAAACATTAATTTTGAACTAAATTGGCACGCTACAATTTTAATAAAAAGGTTATTCTAATTAAAGTAAAATTTCAAATAAAAGAAATACTATTAGGTATTAACAACACTTATTACATTTTTTTATTTAAAAAGGGGAGGCAAATCGGATCAGAAGAATTACAGATAAATTCATTTATTAAACACAGAAATAAGATTAACAACCAGTGATAACAAATGAGCTGAATGAAATAACAACAAGATTTTAGGACATGAATATCATGCACTGACGCTATATTTATGATCAATAAAATAAAACAAACCGGCAATGTATGTTTCGTGGACCCTTACAAGACATGATCAAATTAAAGGATGTTATAAACTTATTCATGTTAAATCAAGTAAAATTTTTTTTAAATGGTACCTAAATAAATCAGATTTTTAAATTTTTTAGTGACTTTTATTTTATTTCTATTTTGTCTGCTCCATAATTGGGAGAGCTAATTTTTCTTCATTCAGGACTTAAGATGGAGAAGTAAATTTACGAATTATAATACAATGATTTGGTTTGAGTGTTTATATGTACATACATGTACAAATATTTCGCTGACAAAGTATGAAATTTAGTCTTAATAAATAATGGCAACATTGCCCTTTCACTTACTTCGTAGGCCGATGTTGGTTTTTCGACAGGAAAATTTATTTATAGACACTCCCGATGGTAAACAAACAGAAGGGGAAATAAGTGAAAACTCTTGTAAACATTTTCACTTTGGAGCATTATTAAATTTCAGGAAAATCTCAGTATCAATATTTGAACTTTTACAAGGCGAGAGAAAAATTCTTGTCGAGTGATACTTAAAATGAATTGTAAGGTTCGTTTTTGGAACGGGGTCTGTGAAATCCTTTAGGAAATGGGTAGAAAAACTTCTTGTGAAAAAGTCACGACTTTCTATTGAAACGTGCGAAACAATTTTCAAAGGAAGATAGAAGTGGCTCCTAAAAAGCTAAACACAAAAAAGCTACTTTTCATATAAATATTGAATTGAAAGTGAAGTACATTAACACATTCTTGTCTTTCTACTACTCACATTTGCTACGTCTTTAATAAACTCAATTTTTTACTATTTCTTTTTGATTTGAAATAAACAAATAATATGCTTACGTTGAACAGAAAACATATTGACTGTCTCTCACTATTTTTTATTCTATGTCACTTCTCTCAAACTTACAATAATTATATTTATCATTTAAATGCAATATGTATACTTATGCTTTTAGTATTTTTCAGTTGCCTTTTCATTATATTTTTTTTTTAGGAATAATATTTTCAGTTTAACTTAAATAACTAGTTTTAATTTAATAAGATATTGGCTAAAAAGAGAATTACTTTGTTTGTTAATATACTTTTGGTATTTAAAAAAAGTAAATAAAACATATTTTTGTTGAAATAAAAAATAATTTGAGAAAATAATAAAAAAAGTGGTGGGAACTATTTCCCCGTTGTTCCTTAAAAATGTTTGTAGGTGGGAAATTAATTACCCTTGTAAAGTTTTTGAAAAAATTTATTTAATAAAAAATATAAAAATGCATATATGGGTGACAAAATTAATTAAGGTCTCAACTACAGCAGTGTGAAATGATTTAAAACATTTTTTTGGGCATAAAGCTACTTGATAATAACTACATATAATGTTAGTTTGTTTCTCTTTTTTTGTTTAGTAAAATCTGCATCTTGTATAATTTTTTGAACATCTGGTAAATGTGGTTCTACATTTCTCAGCTGAATTTCGTCTGGAACACCAAAGTTTCCCTTTTTTTTTATTTTTAAATATCATAGGTCGAGATGCCTCTACTCTAAAGTCACCTATGAGAGCTCTAAAGGGAAGCCTAAAATCTTTGTGGGAAGTAATTTTTTGATCATGAATTCTTGTGTACATAATATATGCATAATCACACTTGCATTAAAAAAAAGAAGAACAATCTCATTCACGATTTTCTAGACTCCTTATTTATGGGATATAACGCCCTAAAGTGGTCAAAGTGATGAACACCTTCCATGTTTAGTGTATAATCTGCAATAACTTTTGGGCACATTATATCTTTTTTTGTGCCATCTCTTTGTATACGTTTTATCATGGTTACTTCATGTGGTTGACTAGCAGTTGTAATAACCTTCTTTGATATCCAACCACTTTATTGCTATTATACGGCCACTGCTCAAACAATAGAATTCATTTTCTCGAAGTTTTTTATTTTTGGTTTACTTTTTCCTCATGAAAAGATGTGAACCTTTGCGATTAGGTCTGACTGTACCTAGTGCATACAGCTGTTTAGCATATAAATCTTCCAACAGTTTTCAACTTGTAAAAAAGTTATCAAAAACAACCAAAGATTTGTGTGTGGCTTCTTGAGCATATACTGTTTGATAGAACTACGTCCTTTAAATTTCACCATACATTCATCAATAAAAAATCGACTTCCATGATTGGCTTGTTTTTTGAAAATTTAATTTAATCTATCTATAAATGGTCTATCTTATACAGTATGTCAAAGTTAGATATACCTCTCTCGGCAGCTGCTGAATTGTCATTTAGATGGATATTTTCTATTAATTATTTAAACCTGAATAATGTAAAGCTTTGGAGATAATAGGATTAATATAAAAAGGATCACTTGACCAATATAAATCTTTGTGTAGTAAAAGGTGCAGTCCTTTTTGAATAAAAACACCTAAAATGCCCTTATTTCTTCTTGGCTAGTGTTTTTGTAATTTTTGCTGTCTTTTTGTACAGCATATAAATTCGCTTGAGCAACAATTTGTTCTATTACATTACAAGGAAAGAGATTCTCAAAATAAAATATTCGTTGGCTTTTATCGGTAAAGTGGGTGGGGTCCCACGCATTAGACGCGTCTGCCGGTGCGGGGACCCCGCCCTCGATCCTGACACACACACACACACACACACACACACACACACACACACACACACACACACACACACACTTTTCGAGCCTTCCTCGACAGACTATCTAGGAGTAGCCGACTCACCCTATCCAACTTCCCGCCCCCTCACACCCCAACAGGAAGCTCGTAGCTCGGAAATTGTCGGCGAAACACTGGTGGGGTCACTGACGCCAAATAGGTGACACCAATAAATACCAGTAGAAGAGAAGACCAGCCCAACTGCATCTCAGCATGCATCACCGACTAGTCCTTATCCTCACGGAAGGATGAATGGCAAATTCCCGGCGCCAAAAAACGGGGACCTTTTGGCTATGGAATGGTAACCCAGACAGAGGAGTCCAGATGGAGAAAACCAGCTTTTAAAAAATCCGCAATTCAAGCTGGAAGACATCGCGGCGAAGGATGAATGGCCATGCGTAGTTGGTCGAGAGCGATTCCTGTAAGGAACCAGGCGACACCTCACAGTAATTAGCCTTACTCGGGCATGCGGGGCTCTGCTCGAGTGGACTGCAATTCCCTAGCTACTCGTGGGAACAATATGGAAAATAATATGGAAACCAATATTCCCGAACAACCCGTAGTAGAAAGCCTTGAAGGCACTACTATACAGATAGCGAAGCCGACCAAAAGGAAGGCGGTCAGAGTCACCTCCCTAGAGGAGGTGGATCTAATGACAGACGAGGAGGTTATTAAGGCCAGGCTGGCCGGGGCCTCCAAGAAGAAAGTAAGGGATCTGGTGGGAAAAGGCCAGGATTACATTGAAGCCAAGCGCTCGGTGATCAAGGCCAACCTCACCAAGGTGCTTGGACGACAAAAGGACAATCCCCCTAAGTCTAAAGAGAAGGCGAAGCAAAAGCTGGAAATGGCTACGCAAAAGTCTACAAAGAAGCGACAAAGGTCGGACCACAGTACGCCGCCAGCGGAAGCCAAAAAGAGGCCGAGGAAGTCAGAAATGACTTTTACACAAGCCCTTTGCTCGGCAAAGGTGGCTGTAGTATGTGATGGCTTCCCTGGAGTCAGGATGGAACCCACAAAGCTTAAGGCATGGCAAACATCCATCTTGGAGGCTCTGGAGAGAACGCCAGAAGAAGGGCCGCAAATCAGGCTGCTAAAGAGCACGTTCAAGCCCGGTTACCTGGTAATGACGTGCGCGGATAGTGCAAGCGCACAATGGCTCAGGGACACTACTCCCACTCTGAAGCCTTGGGAAGATGCAAGCCTTCAGGCTAAGGACGAGAGTGAAGTCGAGAGGCCGTGTTCTTGCACTGTCTACATCCCAGACGAGGACGGAAAGAGGTTGGAGGCGGAAAGTGTGCTGACTCGATTAAGGGTCAGCAACCGAAAGCTCAACACCCTTATATGGACCGTTTTGGGAAAAACACCTGCAGAAAAAGGGCAGGTATGGGTCCTCTCAATGGACAAAGAGTCCTTTGAGGAACTCAACAAACTTCAAATGTGTCCTTACTTTGGCATCGGAAGAATTAAATTCCATGTCAAGGACGATGGGTACATTAAGAAGGTTGCAGAGGCCGGACCATCGGGGTTGCAAGGCGTAACTGCCGCAACCTCGGCAGTCAAGGCTAAGCAAAAAAGAAAAGAAGTAAAACCTTCAGAGGGGCAAAGCTCTAAAGCAGCGCCAAAGAAGGTTAACACTTCGACCAAACACAAGGCTCGCCCTAAGGATGATAAGTCGAGGGAAGGAGCTAAAGAAGGAATAATCCCGAAAGAAGTCCGTACCGACTTGCAGGGGAGTGCTACAAACCCGCCCAGAAGGCTAGAAGCCACTGAGCGGGTGGCCGCTCCCATGGAAGGGGTAGAGGACACGGGAAAACCCGAAAGTTAGCCTTCAGTTTAGAGGAAGGCAGAGTAAAGGTCCTGCAGGTCAACCTTCATCATGCTAAAGCTGCGTCGGCGGTTTTGTGCAGAAGGTTTGACATGGAAGGCCTGGACTTGGCCCTACTGCAGAAACCATGGCTCCACGGAGGGAAGATTGCAGGCTTGAAGCCGCAACAAGGTAAGTTACTATACGATGCGAAAGGAGAGACACCTCGAGCATGCATTGTATATGGTAACGAAGTAAACTGTACACTGATTCCGGATCTTTGCTCCAGAGACTTTGTTACAGGTATTTTAACCGCTTCCACCGAGGAAGGTAGTAAAAGATGGTTGGTCTGTTCTGCCTACTTCGCTGGAGAGAAGGTCTTCCGCCCAGGCATAGTAGAGGACGTTATAACCTACAGCCGAAGGGAGAACCTTCATCTAATACTGGGATGTGATGCCAATGCCCACCATCTGGCATGGGGGAGTACGAACATCAACAGTCGAGGTGAGTCTTTACTACAGTTCATCTTAAGCATGGGTTTAGAAATAGCCAATATAGGAAATAAACCTACCTTCGTTACGGCCACGCGCAAAGAAGTCTTAGATGTAACACTTTGCAGTGAAAAAACGTACGATACTATAAAGAATTGGCATGTGTCAGAGGAACCTTCATGTTCCGACCATAGGCACATTCGATTTGATTTAATTACTTCGACTCGAATGGTGGCAAGGTTCAGGAACCCGAGAGAGACGGATTGGGAAGGCTATAGAGGCTCACTCGAGAAGTCTCTTGAGGGAGGAATCGGCACCATAAAAGATACGGTAGATCTCGAACTGACAGTCGAAACGGTGAGGGGAGCTGTTCTGGCCGCTTACCAGGAGAATTGTCCAGAGAGAGAAAAGAAAGGAAAGAAAAACACACCCTGGTGGAATGAACACTTACAAAAGCTTAGGGCAGATGTAAGAAGGCTATTCAATAAAGCCAAATTCAACCAGGACTGGGCCATTTATAGAGAAAAACTGACGCAATATAATAAGGAGATCCGAAAAGCCAAAAGAGACTCGTGGCGAAAGTTCTGCGAGGAAGTCGAACAGGCTCCCGCATGTTCCAGAATCCACAAGGTCCTGGCTAAGGATGGTATTGCGAATCAGGTCGGCCTCTTGAAGAAAGAGGACGACACGTATGTAGAAACCCTGGAGGAAAGCTTAATAATGCTCACCAAGGTACATTTTCCCAGCTCATCTATTGACAATAATCCTTCGGTAGAGGTAGCTCATCCCAGAAGGCCTACTAAGGCGGACTGGAAATTAGCTACCGACATCACGAGACCGGAAAAAGTCAGGTGGGCCATCAATAAATTCCAGCCATACAAATCACCTGGAATGGACGGGATTTATCCAGCCTTGCTACAGAAGGGACAGGATGTGATCATCCCGCATCTAACAAAGATCTTCAAAGCTAGTTTGGCATGGAGATATATTCCAACCGCATGGCGAAGGGTGAAAGTCACATATATCCCCAAGGTTGGTAGGGTAATGGACCAGACCCCCAAGTCATACAGACCAATAAGTCTATCCTCTTTCCTAGCAAAAACGCTGGAAAGATTGATAGACAGGTATATTAGGGACGACGTGCTGATGGAGAATCCACTTAGCGATCGCCAATATGCATACCAGCCAGGAAAGTCAACTGACTTGGCGCTGGATGATCTTAACAGACTGCTCTCAAAGTCGCTAGATGACAAGGAGATAGCGGTGGCGACGTTTCTGGACGTGGAGGGAGCGTTTAATAACGTCTCCTTCGAGTCTGTAACGGACGCGCTTAAAAGAAGAGGAGTTCCTGCCTTCTTATGCGAGTGGACAAAGGCGACCTTAACAAACAGGATCATTGTGTCCTCGTTAGGTGAAGCCACTATTGAAGCGAAGGCAGGAAGCGGCTGACCACAAGGAGGAGTTTTATCCCCATTACTGTGGGCTACGCTTATGGACGACCTACTTAATACACTGTCCAGAGAGGGTTTTTACTGTCTGGGTTATGCGGACGATTTGGTAATTGTAGTCCGAGGACGCTTTACCAAAATAATTTCGGAGGGACTTCAAGTCGCTCTGAGGATGGTGGACAGCTGGTGTGAGGAAGAAGGCCTGAAGGTTAACCCTAAAAAAACATCTGTTGTTCCCTTCACCAGAAAAAGAGCACTGCAAGGCTTACAGCCACTAGTGCTCAAGGGAGTAGAAATCCCATTCACAAGTCAGGCCAAGTACTTAGGTGTAATATTCGACCAGAGGCTGACATGGAATGCACACATTCAGAAAGTCACACAGAAGGCCACTATGGCCTTGAACACATGTAGACGAATGTGTGGTAAGAATTGGGGGTTAAATCCTAAAATGAACCTCTGGTTGTACACAAGGGTTATAAGGCCCATGATAACTTATGGTTCAGTGGCGTGGTGGAACACAAAGGCTTGCATGCTTGAGTGTTACAGGAGCCATGAGAACAGCCCCAACGGACGCGCTAGAAGTTCTGCTAAACCTACCACCTCTGCATATATACATACAGAGTGAAGCCAGATCAACAGTACATCGGTTGATCCAAGGCCAAGCTCCAATAAGTATGATGCAGGGAGCTGATAACTTAAGGCTATACCAGGACATAAAGGTAGACCCCATTCTAGGAATGCCTGTAGACCGAATGGTTATGAGGTATAGTTTTAACAAAAATTTTCAAATTACAATACCAAAAAGAGAGGACTGGGAAACTGGTCCGCCGCTAACAGCAAACTCAATATGGTATACGGACGGCTCCAAAACGGATACAGGTACGGGGGCTGGAATATATGGCATAAAACCAAGGACGGAAGTCCGGGTATGTCTAGGAACATACGCGACCGTATTTCAAGCCGAATTAGCTGCTATACACAGGTGCGCTATGGAACTAATCGGCCGAAATGTAGATAACGACTCCATCGTTATCTATTCGGATAGTCAAGCGGCTCTAAAGGCTCTCAGTTCGGTACAGGTCGATTCATGGCTGGTATGGAACTGTTTGGATGTCCTCTCTCAGGTGGGAAGTCGAAACAGGTTGACACTTGCCTGGGTGCCGGGACATAAGGGTCATCGTGGCAACGAGAAGGCCGATGAATTGGCCCGAGAAGGCGCATCTACGCCACTGGTTGGTCCGGAACCCTTCTTTGGAATCGCAAATACGATAAAAAGGGCAGCCATACACAAATGGGTGCAACAGAAGTCTCTTGAGTGGTGGAACAACTCACCAGGACAGAGGCAGGCCAAACAGTTCATCAAAGGACATTCGGCTAAATTTACAGCAGACTTACTTTCGCACAGACGCAGGACTGTCAGAATGATAGTGGGTCTGCTCACTGGGCACTGTAGACTCAATAGACACTTGAGTCTCATAGGCCTGACAGAAGAGGACACCTGTCGTTTCTGTCTGGAAGAAGAGGAAACCGCTCTACACGTTCTGTGCCATTGCGAAGGTCTCGCACGAATGCGGTTTCTAGAACTCGGAGAGGAAAAACCGGAAGCACCAGGCTACATGAAAAGGCCACTATCAAGGCTGTTGAGTCTCATTAAGAGGACCAAGCTAGATAAAGTGCTTTAAAATAAGGGGGAAACACAATAGATCTGCAAAGGTCGCAGTGTATCAGGCTCTATTGGCCGCCCCATTTTCTACATTCTACATTCTACATTCATCGGTAAAGTGAACATTTGACTGTAAATTAGACTCAAATTTTGGTATTTCTGGAAAATCTGTTTTAGAGGTTCATTGTACAATAAAATTAGTTAACGTGATCACTGGACTCTGTTCTACCAAGACCCTTAGATTTTCTTGAGGGTCATTCTCAGATCTTCTTTCAGTTGTGGAATTTACATCCACGGATGTAGAAGGAACAGCTTCATTTGCTTCACCAAGCAATTGCCCAATTCTGCTATCAGTAACATGTCCATCGGACTTACCGCAAACAGAAATAGATGGGGATGGTATGAAAGTGTCATCATCAACATTAGATCTTTTTCTAAGGCAGCAAGGAGTTCACGGTTTAATAATCTCCTTCTTGACTTCATAATGCTAAAGTGTAACAGAAATTTTATTGTTTCTGACGCATGACTTTTGCGGTTTTTTTTTCGTGGAATTGGACAAGGGAATAATTTTCCTACCAACTTCAAAGACAAAAATCACTATCAGTGCACAAATTTGTATAACAAATTACAATGTATTTAGCTTGCTCAAACAATATATATCAAAAATATAATTACTTTGTACTCGCTAGAATTTTTGGAGCTGATTCACCAAATAATTTGCGAAATTGTAATAAAAATCAACTATTAGCGGCAGGAAATATCATAACCTATCAACGTCTAATTGTCGATTGTCAACTAAAAATCAAATCCTTTGAATAACTGCCAGAATAGTTGGTGTATTTTTCCATAAACCGAATAATTAATATCACCAAATTCAACATTCTCTGTATTGACAGTGACAATCGAAATTTGGCGGCAAAATAAAGTGGGAAGTATGTTTTGGTTGGCTTATATTATATAACTATTAATAACTATTTTTCTAATATCTGCAATATTTTTTATTTGTTTTTATCATTTTTTCCGCAAAGGTTATACAGGATGCGCCAAACCTCTGACTTTTTTTTACTGTATCGTTCCGCAAATCGTCCAGATACCTGAATTTAGGTCGCCCCCTTCTTCTTCTTACGACCAAACCATTTAACTTGGTTATATTAGAGGGATCACTTTCATCTATCCGCATAACGTGGCCCACCCATCTTAGGTGGTTTATTTTGATGGTTTTCACGATATCTGCATTACCATAAAGTCTATGGAGTTCGAAATTATATCGCTTTCTCCACAGACCGGTTCGTTAACTCCGCTAGATACGGTCCTCAATGCTTTTCTTTAAAAGATTCGTAGTCTCTTCATTTTGGGTCACCATTGCCGATGTTTCCAATTCATAAGTAAGCACTGGGCGTATTATTGTTTTATAAAGTTTGCACTTTCTTGCTCTCGACATATTTCTTGCTCTTACTTGAGGGCCTATGCCAAAATAGCAGCGGTTAGCTACCCATATTTTTTTTCTTATTTATTTGGATATGTTGCTTTTGCAGTTAACCAGTGACCATAAGTAGCATACTTAGTTTTCTGGGTGTTAATCGAAAGTCAGATATTTTCTGCGGCATTTTTAATACATGTGAAAGCTTCAACTGCCTCATTTTGGGTTCTTCCAATGATCACGATATCATCAGCATATGCCATTATTTGTATACTACAGGTATATATCGTACTCGTTAAGTTTATTCCCGAATCTTTTATAATGCTAGGTTGAACAGCGTGTATTATAGCGTATCCCCCTTGCGCAGTGCTCTGTTAGTTGTAAATCTTTCTGAAAGATCCCCTTGAATCCACCCTTTATATTTATCTTCTGCATTGTCATTTTAATTAATTTTACCAATTCTTTTGGTATTCCAAATTCGATCATTCTTCTTCTTAAAGTGCCCTCTCCTCAATGGAGGTTGGCTACTACAATTTTAAACTCTTCTCTATCTTCAGCTGTTCTTATTAGCTGTTCAAAATTTAGCCCTGTCCATTGTCGGATGTTTCTGAGCCGCGATAGTCTTTTTCTTCCTAGGCCTCTCTTTCCCTCGATTTTTCCTTTCACTATAAGTTGGGCATATTGGTACTTATTATTTCTCAGTATGTGGCCTAGGTATATGTTTTTCTAACTTTTACTGTGTTAAAAAGTTCTCTTTCCTTGCCTATTCTATGCAGCACTTCTTCGTTTTAGGTATGCGATGTCCATGAAATTTTGAGTATTCTCAGTAGATCCACATTTCAAAGGCCTACAATTTATTTACGGTTGATGTTTTAAGGGTCCACGTTTCAACTGCATATAGAAGAGTCGACCAGACGTAGCATTTTGTTAAACGTAGTCGAATTTCGAGTTTTATTCGAGAATCACCAAGCAGTTTTTTTATTTTTTCGAAAGATTTTCTGGCCTGTTCTATTCTCTTATTATCTTATTTCTAGATCAGGATTTAGGCTGCTATCGATCCAATATCTCAGGTACTTAAATCTATTGACCTGTTCTAAAATGTGCCCATTTATTGTGCAAGGTTGAGGTATGTTTTGGTCTTTTCGGATTGACATCACTTTGGTTTTTTTAATGTTTATTTTCATACCAAATTGCTCACAGGTCAAGTTGGTCTTGTCGATGAGTCGTTTTAGACCTAAGTCGGAATCCGTAATTAACACTGTATCATCGGCGTATCTGATACTGTTGATATTTACGCCATTCACATTGACTCCATCCTTGGAATCCTCCAATGCTTCTTTAAATAGAAACTCGGAGTAAAGATTAAACAGCAGAGGCGACAGAACACATCCCTGTCTAACTCCCCTCCTAATTTCTACTGTGCGGATGTGGAACCTTCGATCCTAACTCTGGCGTTTTGGTTCCAGTACAAGTTTTTTTAAGAATTTGATGTCTTTTCCATCTAAACCGACTTCTTGCAAACGTTCTAATAGTAGGTCGTGTCTTACTCTATCAAATGCTTTTTCGAAGTCTATAAAGCATATAAATATATCTTTCTGTTGGTCGTAGCATTTTTGGGCGAGAACTAGTAAACTGAACAGGGCTTCTCTCGTTCCCATGCCGGCTCTGAATCCAAACTGATCGTCTCCGATGATTGTTTCGCACTCGCATGACTCATAAGGCTTATCAGACGGAACTCATTGCAGTGTTGTGGGTTTGGCTTTTTTGGTAGTGGGATGAATATTGACTCCAGCCAATCTTGGGGTATTTTACCTGTATCATAAATGCGATTGAATAAAAGGACAAATATTTCGATATTTTCTTCGCTGATTAATTTTAACGTTTCTGGGTATATTCCGTCTGGACCTGGGCTTTTATTTGTTTTAAGATGATTAATTGCATTTATGATTTCAGATTTCAGAATTGTTGGCCCTTCGTTGTTATTTTCCAATCTTGGTTCTTCTCGTATGTCGTGAAAAAGAATTTTAATATAGTTTTCCCATTCTTTCAGTTTATCTTCCGTTGATTCTAGCAGTTTGCCATCCGTGTTCAGCATGGTGTGAAAAGTCGTTCTCTTGGTAGTCGATGTAAACTCTTTTACCTTTTTATGTAAATTAAAAAAATCGTGCCTTTGTTGTAGTTCTTCTATTTCCACGCATTTTGTTTCCAGCCATTTCTCTTTTGCTTCGGTTATTTTTTTTTCGAATTATTCTATTTAGTCTTTTGTATTCTCCGTCCTTGTCATTTAGATTCTCTTCGTTTGTTCATTAATTGTAAAATCTCTTCTGTCATCCATTCCTGTTTGTTATTTCTAGGTGTTACTTTTAGATGTTTTTCCGTTATATTGTTCATTTGTTCTTTAATAGTTTTCCACAGAACGTTTATGTCATCGTACTCGCTAATTCTATTGTGGTCGATATTTCCTAAATTTTTGTTTAATTCTTTATTTACTGTCTGATGTATGGTGTCGTTTTTCAATAATTGGATGTCTAATAGTTGGTGTTGAGATTTTTGTTTCTTTATTAGTTTCCATCTTGCGCGAACTTTTTCAACAACAGGATTATGGTCGGAATTGATGTCAGTTCCAGGATATGTTTTTGCACTGATGATTGCATTGTGATATCTTTTGTTGACCAATATGTAATCTATTTGGTTACGGATTACTCTGTTTTCATTGTGTTGTGGTGAAGTCCAAGTGTACAACCTGCGAGGGTGTAATTTAAACCATGTATTTGTCGCTACAATGTTGTGTTGTTGGCAGAATTCGGTCATTCTCTCTCCCCTGTCGTTCCTTGCTCCAAGTCCGAAGTCTCCGATAAATCCAGAAAATTTTTCTCTACCTAACTTAGCATTAAAGTCACCTAAGATAAATGGTCTAATAAGTCTCGTTTTTTGGTCATCTTTATAAGTTTTGAATAATGTTAATATTTACTGGCTTTCCGGATAGTTGAATAAGAAGACATCGGTCCGAAAATGGCACAAAGTTTGTGACGGCATTGTTATAGTTGTCCTTTGAAATTACTCCAACCCCGTTATGATGAACCTTATCATTATTACCCGTAGTAATAGAAAGTTTTGTTCATGGTTTTAACCTTACCTGAACCTGGCCATCTAACTTCACTCAAACCCAATATCTGCAACCCTAAACGTTTCATTTCGTGGCATGCATTTGCTAGTTTTCCTGTTTCGAACAGAGTTCTAACGTTCCATGTTGCAATCTTAAAGTTTGTATTTAAAATATTTAGGCTATTCCTCCCGGGGATTCTTCGCACCCCTTGATCATCTAAGATCTGCCGGGGACTAGGGGCCATTTCTGTTTGTGCTTTCATTTTAGTTTCAAATTCGATCATAGCTGAATATAATTGTGGTCTGTCAACAGTATTGTACGCTGCCTTTTAATATTCTACGAAGATGTAATGGCAAGCTATGTCGTACTGCCAAGTTAAGATGTATCTATATATTTTGTATTATTTGTATGTATTTTGATGGTATCAAAATATCCAATGGCTACTAAGAAAATGTATAAGAAAATAAACATTCGGTTTTTAATTGCCCTGCACAGTTGTCGCTTCCTATACATAGTTTTCGCTTATAAGTTGAAAGCTGTCCTGTATTCAAGGTTTGTAGAAAACATGATGCCATTTGGTTCCCACCACGAACCGACTGTCCTTCATGCCAGATGCAGATTATCCCATCTGATGTGAGTTATAGTCGTTGACCCCATAAGCCAATACCCTAAATCCGATGCCTCAGCACCTGAACTATGATCGACCTGGATAAGAAAGTGCAACTTGTGAATTATTGTTTTTTTTCCAATATGTAATGTCTGATTTAAACCTTTGTACAGTGAAGTCTGATTTTAATATTGTAACTTTTAAGAATGTAATAAAGTTCTCTCGCATTTGTAAATTAAATAATTATTTTTTAAAAATCGTCCCCGAAGGGCAGAAACTATTAGTCGTGTCTTGTATGTGTATTCCAAAATTGTACCATAACAATTGACGGCTATAGTACATACTACTATGCGTCAATTTAGGAAACGAAAATACTTTTTGTAGATCCATGGTAAGAGTACAGGTATCGCTGCCTGGAAGAGTACTGCTCGTACTGTCTTCTTGAATAAAATTAAGAGCTTTACCTGTTTTCTATGATGTAATTCTAACTCAGTTTTAGCTTTTCTGGATACATTAAGGTCTTTGTCCTTGCTTGTAAAAAAAGGAAACCACAAGTCTTGCAGGTGTCAAATCTAGGTCTTCTAAAAAACATTCGGAAAATCCTTCATAAAAACTCTCCTATAACATTTGTATGTTGTGGTACAGTCAGGATGTTTTATTTTAAAATCGTTGAATGACTTATCAACATTGAGGTCCGGACTGAGATATTTTTTTTCAATTTTTGATCGACTCTAGTGGCTCTCGTCTCTCGGAGAGCTATTGATATGGTCTTTTACCATCTGTCTATAATGAATAGTGTACTTAAATTTTTTAACACCTCCTCTTACGTAGTAATCTTTTGCGAACTTATAACAAAAATATGCAAAAACGTTTTTTTACAAACTCTTTTCACGTTACCTTGCCCATCTGGAACTGCAAAAGCTACGGTACACTGTCGTCTACTTTCTGATGAATCATCATAACTACCATGGCAGCGACGTTGAACTGGTAAAATTTGCAATAGTCCCATGAGATAGCTGCCTTGCTCATTGAGTTCAAACTTATGATACAAATCGAAAAGCTTAATCTTCATATCAACCACATCCCTACAGCTAAATTTACATTTGCATGTGATCTAAAATAGAAAATTTTCATGATAATATCATACCAACAAAGCCAAAGTAACAATAAAAAGAGTTTTAGGTTGTTATATCAAATACCATTGGTAGCTATTCACAAGTTATACTATCGTACGACCGAAAATTTCAAGCAAAATATCTGTTAAAAATCTCGTACTAACCTCATGTTTTGGAACGGCTTTTCCATGTTTTTGCAGCTTACATTTTTGTATAATATAGGGTTTCCACCAAATCTAGCTGCACTTTATTTTTTCATTATTGATTTCGTATTCTTTTTGTCGCCAAACGTAATAGAATCCATTGTATTTACCAACTATATTATTTATGGTATTTACGTTAAAACGCAAATGCATAGACAATAATCTATATATATATATATATATATATATATATATATATATATATATATATATATATATATATATATATATATATATATATATATTTAGAGATTCTACAGTATTCACTGCCTTCCCTCGCTCAACCGTTTCCATCTCTCTCTGTTGTTCCATTCTCCATCGTTTAGTCCTCTCTTACTCATGGCGTCGTCTACTTCGTTTCTCCAGGATTTTCGGGGTCGTCCTCTTTTCCTCCTTCCTATGGGGCTCCATTCGGTTATTTTCTTTATCCATCTGCTGTCGCTAGTTCTTCTTACATGTCCATACCACTTTAGTCTTTTTTGTTCTATATATGTTAGTATGTCTGTTTCTATTGATGTTCTTTGCTTTATTTCGTCATTACTTCTCCTATCCATTCTTGTTACTCTGCAGCATCTTCGCAGGCATTCCATCTCTGTTGCTACTATCTTACTGCTGTTTTTTTTGTTTATGATCCAATTTTCAGCCCCATATGTCATAATACTTCGCACTAATGTTTTATAAATCTTCGTTTTTGTCTTCATATTTAGGTGTCTATCCCACCATACTGAGTTAAGTTGTCGGATTGCTGTTCTTGTTTGTCCTAATCTTTGTGTAATTTCTTCCTCTGTTGTTGCCTTTTTCGTGATTATAAACCCCAGGTATTTGAATTTATCCTTTCCTTTGATTGTTACGTTGTCATCAATCTGTAGATCTTCTATGTCTTCTTCACTTGTAGATAGGTACTCTGTTTTCGCGAGGTTAATATCTAGGCCAGCCTTGGTATATTCTTCTTGTAGTTTCTTCATCATGTAGCTGAGGTCGTCTTGGTCTTGTGCAATCACTACTTGATCGTCTGCAAAACTTAATGTATATAGGTATTCGTTCCGTACCGGTACTCCCATGCCTTCGCATTTTCTTTTCCATGTAGTCACGGCTTTCTCTAAGTATATTTTAAATAGGGTTGGAGATGTGGAACAACCCTGCAGGAGCCCTTTTGTTGTGGTGAAGTCTCCTATGATTCTTGTTCCCATTTTAATGGACACTTTATTTTCTTTATACAGAGCTTTTGTAGCTTCTATGAGTTCCGTCTGTATTTCTAATTTGTACATTGCCTCCCATAGTTCTGACCTTGGTACAGAGTCATACGCCTTTCTCAGGTCCACAAATGCCAAGTGTATATCTCTATTTTTTGCTTTTTTCTTTTCCAACAGTTGTACCAGTGTGTATATGTGGTCTATGCATGATCTTCCTGCCGTGAAGCCTGCCTGATCCTCTCCGATTTTGCCTTTTATCGCTTGCTCTATCTTTTCTCGCAGTATCTTCCCATATAATCTTCCTATTGATGATATTACGCTTATTCCTCTGTAGTTTTAGCATCGTTTTCTATCTCCTTTCTTAAAGATATATGCCGCCGTCCATTCCTTTGGGAGCTGTTCTCCATTTATGGCTTTCTGAAATATCCATTGTATCATCCGGTGTAATTTTTTTGATCCGTATTTTATAAGCTCAGGTGAGATGCCTCCAGGTCCCGGTGTTTTCTTATTTTTGATTGCTTTTATGGCCGTTCTCATTTCCCTATCTGTTATTTCTATTTCTTGTTGTGGGAATCTGCTTCGTCTTCGCCTGTTTTCTTTTCCAATGAATTGTGGTCTTTGTTCTGTTAATAGTTCCTTGTAGTAGTCCTTCCATTCTTTGTCCTGTATATTTCCCAATCTAATTTTTTCTTTTGAGTTTTGTTTCAATCCTCTCAGTACTTTCCATGACTCCGAAGTTCTTGTACCTCCTATATATGTTTCAATATTTAAGCAGATTCTTTCCCATTCATCATTCTTTTGCTGTGTTATTTGTTTTTTCACTTCTCTATCTTTTTCTCTATATTCTTTATAAACTTCATCGTTGTTTGTAGTCAGCCATTTTCCGTATAGTTGCTTTTTTTCTTTTTGTTGGTTCATTTATTTCATAATAGTGCTGTTTATTTGTTATATGTTCTAATATATAGTAATCTATATACTGCCACTTAATTAATTAACAAAGTTAATGATGCCGGACTTACAGGCCGCTTCATCTTTGGGCTTCACGTGCAACCACTAGAGTGAAGTTGGCACTTAGATCTCATAGGGGGATATTGGCATCTGAACATAACACAATTAATCACAGTAATTGAAAAAAAAAAACAAAATTTATGTTTTGGCACTTGGATCACTTAGCTCGGCCACTCTTTAATTATGTTTTTATTTAACAAATAAAATAAAATTTCATTTTTATAAATTATTTTAAGATTTTCAAAATAAAATGAGAGTTTTTTTTTCTAGGGGGTACCTACGTACTTTAAAGTACCACTCACTTTCAAAGCGTTTAAGTTGAAAGTTGTAAAAGATTGTTATGAAACGTCTTCTCTTACAATATTGCTGAACAAATGCACTTGAATGTATTGCATAGATAAAGATGAATAAGATTAGCACGCCGTTATAAAACACCCCGTAACTATTTTTTAAATTATCCTATCTGTTTATATTAAAATATAAATTGTATTAATAATTTCATAAAATTTCAATTTCTTTTTATTTCACTCCATAGTTACACTATTATTTCTACAAAATTTTAATTCACTACCTACGTAAGTATCAAGACGCTGACAGTGGTAGATATGCGTTTCCCCGTTTTAAAATCATCATATCCCTCCCATCCTCTCGTTGAGAGGGTGAATTCTCCGACCTTCTGCGAATTTATTTAAATTTCCTATTTCAAATTCTCTCTTCGACCCTAATAACAGCCATTCCACTGAGACAAAACTGCGAATAAACTGCCATAATCTAACGTACACAAAATTACTCTTGGAAACAAACCCCAAATACGTTTTGCCGTTAATTTCTCAAATTAGGGAGTCATTTAGCTAGAGAAGTAATGCTATAATAAATAGGAAGACGTAACTGGGGAAAATCTTGGCATTGTCGTTGTTATTTCAACTTTCTTACTTATTTTGAATTTAATAGTCCGTCCTATTCAAGTCGTATCCTAAGGTAGGATAAGTTTGTTTGCATTAAAGAGAAATCTAACTATGAAATTTATTCAACGGTTGCACCTAGTTAACCACGCTTAACTGAACTATTTCTCCTCATTATTAATATACTTTTTTCTTTTCATATTTTTAATATTAATTAGTGCATTAATAACTCGTTTTCTAAAGAATATAATAAATATATCTTAATAATATTGTAAAGTGTGTCTTTTATTAAACATTTTTCATATAGAGTAGATTTTATATGGATATAGACATCTGTCAGCCGGGCTCAGAGCTTAGGCTCAGGCTTATCTCTAATAAGATACAAGAAGATGTGCTTGAAAAGGAAGGACTTTGATCAATGTGTTATAACGTATGGAGCAGAAACATTGACCCTTACCAGAAAAGTAATCAATAAGACTCAATTAGCACATATAGCAATGGAGAGGCCAATGTTGAATACATCCCTTGGAAACAGAATTTCAAATCAAATAGGAGAAATAAATTAGGATAAAAACTGATGTTCCAGATGCATTTAAAAGTTTTTCAACGATAGGATGGAACCGAGCAGGACATAATGCCTAAGTCAGAAATGGAAGAAGGACCAAGACAATTTTAGAATGAAGACCTAGACACGTGGTATCTCTTCGGCTGGTGTTTGAAAATATTGAAAGTAAAATGCACAATTTATACTCTGTCTTACTAATTTGGTAATAGTTGTTGGCTCGCTTCATATACCCCTGTTGCAAAAATTTGCGCGATTATGTCTATTACCTCTATAAAATCATAGAATACTCGGAAACCGATACTTTTGTGCCTATTACAATGAACACAAATATTATAGTACATATTTAATAAAGTACTACGCATATTGTGGGAATAAAATAACACCAAGAACCAATATTTTAATCACTGCCATGAGAGTATCCCATTTGTACCGAAATATTCAACATATTTCTCACGAACATCCGAAGCTTGTCGGAAATAATTATTACTACCTTATTAATGTATCGCATGTAGTACTGACGGTTGATTTCTCCAAAAACCTAAACTGATATAGCCTGTCTCTAAATCTTCTGTATCTAAAAACCCGAGCGTAATGTAAGTAGCTGTAGAATATTTTTCGTTACCAGTTTTGTACAGCTGTGGCTGCTTTTACTATTGAAGTAACCTTTCCTGGGAAAAGTGCTATCGGTCTTTCAAAAATTCTGAATGTCGATACCAAAATTCCGGAAGCATTTTCCACAATACAACGGGCTTTGCTCAACTGATAATTGAATATTATTTCTCGTAATGTCAAATTTCGTTTAGAGAATGGTTTCATAAGATAGGTTTTTATTAGGAAAGCATCGTCTGCTACAATTACCATTCCTGGTTGCATATTTAACTGCGTATTTTCTGAATTCTCATACAGGGTCTTCTTCTTCTTCTTTTCACAATTCTTTATAAGCAATTCTGCTGGTTCATTGGTGGATTAATTCCTCTATGGAAGGTTATCACTCCATCTTTTGCGCGGCCGTCCGATAGTTCTTTTGCCGATTGGTGACTTATTTCTTGCTATTTTGACGACACGGGTCTCCTTCATTCTGCTTATTTGGTTATTTCATTCTTCTTTTCTATTTTGCGTCCATTCATTTATACACTGTACGTTACATTTTCTTCTAATGCCTTCACTTCTTTTTTGATCCCTCAGTGTATTTCCTGTAATTCTTCTCTGCTGTTTACAGTAGCCTTTGCGTTGTGGCTGTGTAGGGTCTTGTTTTTGAGGCATATGTCAATATTGGTCTTACACTGGCTTTATAAATTCTTGACTTCATCTTAGTGTTAATGTGTCTGTTTCGTCATATAGTGTTATTAAGGCATCTTGCCAGTCTATTTGCTTTTTGCACTTGATCTCTCACATCTTGGTCCAGGTCTCCATAGCTAGACAGCGTAATTCCCAGGTATTAATTTCCATTACTTGTTCAATACTGATGCCACTAATTTCTATTTTACATCTGGTTGGTTCTTTGCTAACTACTATTGTTTCAGTTTTCTGAGATGAGAATGTCATATTAAATTCTTTTGCTCTTATGTTAAATCTGTGGACCAGTCTTTGCAGACTATCTTAATCTTGAGCTATCAATATTGTGTCGTCTGCGTAATAAAGTATTTTTATTTCTTTGTTTCTCATTTTGTTTGATGATTTCATCCATGATTAAATTGAAGAGCATGAGACTAAATGATTTCCCTTGTCTTATTCTGCTGCCTATTTCTATAGTTCTGGTTCTGGTTCTAGTATAGGTTCTGTAAGTTGTCCATCTATTCTGACTTCCATTTTGTTTTTTTGGTAGATGTTTTCGATAGTTTTTATAATATTTAGGAAAATTTTTATACAGAAGTTAGATTACATCTTTGAGTCTTACTCTGTCAAACGCTTTCTTTAGGTCAATCAGACACAAAAATGCTGATTTATTATACTCTAGTGATTTTTCAGTAATTTGCTTTATAACAAATATTGCATCTGTACATGATCTTCCACTACGAAAATCCTGTTGTTCATCAGCTAAACGTATCCTCTGATTTATTAGTACTTGTTTAATTTTAGTTGTAAGTTTTAGGGTAGTATTTAACAAGTTTATACTTCTCTAGTTTTTTGGTTGTTTTTATCTCTTTTTTTTTTTTAAAGTAGAATTAGTTTGCTTGTTCTCCATTCTTCCGGTATTTTATTGTGTTTTATAATTTTATTAATTAATGTTGTTAATTGTTCTGTCATTTCTGCTCCACAATATTTCAGTAATTCATTTGGTATCCCGTCTCTACCTGCTGCTTTTCTGTTCTTCAGCTTTTCAAGTATTTTACGAACTTCCTGTACATTTATATTAAGTTTTTCATTTGTGGTAATTTCTGGTGTTTCCGGTTTTAGCGTCGTTTATTTTTTCTCTTTTCTAAAGCCTTTTTAGAAAGTTAATCCACGTATCCTTTTCTATGTGTTTTGGTTCTATTAGTTCCTTTACCTCCGTTCTTTGACCTCTTATGAAGCGCCATATTTCCTTTTGCAGACTGTAAAAATCATGTTCCATTTTTTTCGAAAAGCGTTCACAGTGATCATTTTTTATTTTTCTCCAAGTGAATGTGTTTCCTTTCTAATTGTCTTGTAATTATGGTATGCCCCTTGTGTTTTGGTTGACATGTATTTCAGGTAAGCTTTTTTCTTTTCTTTACGTTTTTCCTTCACTTCTGTACAAAACTATGGAACGCTTTGGGAACGATTAATTTTAATTTATATTTCTTTTACTAAGAACTTCCTTGTATTGGCCGAGGCTAAGATATTAGACTTAATTTTTGCCCAGCTTTCTGCGATAAAATTACTTTCCGTGATATATGTGTTTCTGTTTTTTTTTGTATCTGAATAGGTATCTTGTAGAGTTATCCTGTAAGCTTTCGACTTTTATCTTTGTGGTATATTGGTGTTGTGTTATCACATATAATATGTGTTTTCATTTGGATTTTGCACAATACTAATTTATGATCGCTTCCTATTTCCGCTGATGTTAGAGCTCTTACATCCAAGATTTGAGACGGGTGTAACTCTGTATTCGACTATCATAGATCTTTGTCCTCTACTGTTTTCAAAGGGGTAAACAGGGTAGCTTCCAAAAATATTTTATCATCTAATGCTCTTCCTTGTGCGCCAACGTCTATGTATGTAAAACAGTAATCGGCGTCCACTAATACTAATAACATGATACTATATGTACCTTTATAATTATATATATATATATATATATATATATATATATATATATATATATATATATATATATATATATTGATATGATTGGTGTTTAAAGAAAATAATTTAGAAGTTATATACTAGAGAATTTAATAAAAAATATTTATGTGAGGGCATTTTTAAGAAATTAGCATATAAAAAGTATTTTTTTATATAATTATAATGTTGTAAAATATATTAAGTGAGCCATGTGACTAGGCAACCAGATATACATACTCTGAAGTGACATTTAAGGAATGGTTGTGAATATAAAGTGGGGCTATAATAATAAAATGTGTAGTTTATTAAATTAGAATGTTAAGTTAATGATTTAAGTGTATATTCTGATCTGAAAAGCTTAAATGTCAACAAAATTATCAATAGAAAATTAACGAATTCTCCAGAATGCAGAATTTGACCTTTGTTTACGGTCGAACATTCGGGAATTATGGTTATGTCTGTAAATCGAACATATACTGTTTCCAGAAAATTCAGACATGTGTTTAATGGAATAAATCGAACATGACTTCTTACCAGATGGTTCTGAAAGATTAAAAAGATATAAATACCCGTGATTTGGATTCAAGATGGCAGTTTAGTAAGAAAGTCCATTCAGTCCAATCAGTTAGAGTTCATTCAGTTAGTAAGAAGAATTCAAATCAGTTATCAGTTATGAGTTACAGTTACTATGATGGCCAGTTTTTTAGTATGAAAGTTAGTTAGAGTCAGTCAGTCAGTCAGAAAGTTTAGTAAGAAAGTCCATTCAGTTAGTCAATCAGTTATGAGTTTTTTATTATGAAAATTAGTTAGAGGCAGTCAATCAGTTACAATTGTTCAATATAGTGAGTTAAATCAATATTAAGAAACAGTATAAAGAAAATAATATTGAAGATTAAAAATTATGTTATGTATAAATGATGATAATGGAAGAAGTATTAATTGAATATTAAAATTAAATGATATTTTGGTGATTGGATATTGATATATTGAAAAGAAGAATAAAAATAAATGCTGTTTGCTGGTTTGCTTGGTGGTTTATAAATGCTGGTGAATAATTGGAAAAAGTAATTTCACAAAAACAAGGATAACCGAAGCTGAGAAGAAGACATTTGAGTGGTGATTATAATCTATATATTGGAAAACAGTTTATTAAGGCATTCAGTGACAGAAAGGTACAAAATTTTGTTAATATAATTTAGTTAGTGTCATAACAATTTCAATTTTGTAGATAGTTTGTTTAAATTTTACATTGTCTATAGAATTTAATTAGTTTCATAAGAATTTCAATTTAAAGATAGTTTATTTTAAACTTACATTGGCTAGGTTAGACATATATTGTGTGTTTCATAATAGATATAATAAAGATAATTTAAAAAAGTACTTACAAACTAATTCTTTGAGAACCGCGATAAAAACCCTATATATTATATTATTAAAAATACTCATTGCTCATCATTCAAACAAACAATACATCATAACAATATATATATATATATATATATATATATATATATATATATATATATATATATATATATATATATATATATATATATATATATATATATATATATATATATATAATCAGAACCTGCATGTAGTGAATTTTTAATGACAATGTGTTTACCCATCCAAAGCGCCCACACATGCCGGAAAATTCAATTTCGTATCAAATCCTTGTTCTATACCTCGCCACTCAATGTCTGTCGCAGTGACCTACGAGAGAAAAGAAAATAATGTGATATTTTATGGATACAAAATGTAAGGAGAAGCTGATGCTAAACATTATATATATTTTTAGAGTTCCCAATCAACAAGCCAAATCATTGGAGACACCGAGTACCCTTCCATAGAAGGAACGGGCACTGAAGATATAGCCTCGCCGCAAGAGGTAGCAATGCAGGAGGAAATGAGTCGGAAGGTATTACAGACAAATCATCAGTTTTTCCGTTAATATTATTAAATGCAACAGTATCTGAATATGTAACACCAAGTACATTTCGTTCTAGCCTTAAAAAAACGAGTTAAGTGTGATGATAAAACATTGTCTATAATAAACAAATTGCAAAGGAAAGTGCATAGAAAGATTTGAAAGAAGATGAGTTTGAAATTTATGGTCACTACGTTGCTAGCCAGTTGTGCAGTTTAAGCATTTTCAGAGCAATGAAGGTCCAAACCCAAATCACTACTTTTCTTTTAAATGCACGAATTCAAGATATTAAAGAGAAGCAACAAGAAAATCACAATCCGATACCTTCTCAACAGCGAGCTTCTCATGCAGATGAACTAGGCTCCCCATATAATGCGAACATCCCATATACAATAACGAGTGATTCAAATTCACAGTATTTTTACGAAGAAATTATAAACACGAAACACTCCAGTCAACCAATGATATACTATCTGAAGCACTGAATTCTATTCTATAGGTAGTTTAGAGCATTTCTTGTACATTAATAGAAATATTAAATTTATGTTATTAGTAATTACTGGTGCTTTATTTCTTACCTTAATATATTCTACCGTAAACTCGTATTCCGTAAACGTATTCTTCTGACCACTTCGTAAATTGCTTCTGATACTCATCGGTACTATGTATTATATTCTAAACTTTTAAAGGAATCTCCTGTTGCCAGATAAACAAAACTATTTCCAGCTATATCCGGGATGGTAGAGCTTCACGCACAACCGTATCCCGTTTACTGATTTTTACTCATTCAAACTTTAGAATTGCATATATTCTGGTAGTACACTCTGTATAAAATAATTTGATATAACCAAAGTGATTTATTGCAAAATTCCAAAAACAATAAATTTGATTCTAAAACAACTGATTCTACGTGTTTAAAATAATGCAACATAACGGTATGTGATTTATTATTCTTTTTAGATATTTGTATTCTCAACAATCAGATTTAAATACTTCCAAGAATGATAATGATTCTGACCATACCTTCTACCTACAACAGTCAACGAACAGGATTCATTAAAAAACCGAAACGCTTATTAGGATGTATTTTAGATATGTGACTTTTATTTGCCAAAAAGTGAATAACCTCTCGATGACAAAAAAATAAACGATGTTGTGTTTCCAGAATTCTTTAAATCGTGTAGTACAAGACAATGTAGATGTAAGTTGATAAGAAGTTTGTGGTGTGGTGTCTTATTTCTTTCGTGATTTGTTTATTTTATAAGAAAGATAACTCGAAGTTTTTGTGGCCTCTATTAAATTACAAAAAAAAAGAGAGATTTGGGATAAACACGTTTAGACTTTCTACAGTGTTCCACAAAAGTAACAAAACTTTTTTTTTGGTATGTAAAACTTTTTTGAAAAGCTATAAAGCTACATTAAGATCAATTCAAATAATTTCAATACGATACCCATTTGGCCAGCTTGATCTGGTATAGTAAACGTCGTATTTGTTAGAGCTTTGTTATTTTTGTTTAATCTCGGCGAATTGACCTTTTTGTGTAGTATTTTGGTGAAAGTTAACTGAACAAGTATGTGCTGAACAGTTTGTGATATAAGAATTTACCGTATAAAGAGCAGTAAGTTATTTGATGCAAATATTTAATGTTGGATGGTATCCGAACACTTGATTGACTTTTACGGCTGTCAAGACATAAGTATCGACGTTGCAGACTGAGTTCTTAATAAACTAGAATTTAATACGTACCAATAAGGACTAAGATAATGCTAATAAGAATTAATAAATTAGCATAGTATACCCCAGGTAGTTATACCAAACCTAAAACGAGCAGTGTAGATAAGTAATAGCATAAATAATTGTTTATTGTTTATTTAATTATAGCTGTGCTGCTGTTTTTACACTTACTTGATAATTGGTGCATTTATCAATTGTTTATTTGGTATGTATGCATATTATTGTTTTTTTTAAACGATCAACAAGACTGAGAACTTTTTAACATCAAACCATAAGCGGTCAAGAAGCGAAGTGTCCCCGTTGTTTCAGAGTAATATGGCCATGATAAATAGGGAAGATTTAAAAAGCATCCTGGAAGAATCGTAGAGGCAAAATTGAACCCAAGCCTGAATACTTCAGATATATAATTAAATACCGTAGCAACCAAATAAGATATAAACAGTCTAAGAGCGGAAATTAAGTTTGAGAAGAGAAAATGACTATAATAGTTAAAGGAACGAGTAGACTTGGAATTTATCTTTATTTAATATATGTTTATTTCTAGTGGTATATAACTTTGCTAATTATTTAAAAGATTCTTTAAAATAATGTCACTATATATTTATAGTTCTTGAATAAAACGTTACACAATATTAGCAATTGTTCATGCAGTCTACATCCTAATGAGTGTGGGATAATAAATTTGTTATAAAAGAGTTGGTAACTGTGTTTTCTTCTGTATTTACATTTCATGTGTGTTCTCACAGTGTCGACATCAGGATCGACATTACCATTGTACTGAGTATAATTACAAAACCAGCAGCATTGCTTTACGATGTAAGAAAATTGAGAAAAGTGAATTTCACTATTTGAAAAATTTATATACTTCGTCTTGTCCAGTAATTTTAAATTTTTTTACTATTTGGTCATTTTGTTAAAATTTATTTAAAGCACTTTTTGATTATTGATATGCATTTTAAAGAAATTTGTTGTTTATCTTGTCAAACTGGATTAATTAGACTGTCGCTTTTCCGTGAACACTGAATGGCCAGATTGAATTTTACACGAGAAATCTTGGCTTGGACAATACAATATTGGAGTGGTGTATTATTTTCCGATAAATCGTAACAAAGAACTCAGACAAACGGGTAAGAGTGTGGTGACGTAAAGGCGAGAGATATGCTCAAGCATGTATTGCCGAGCGACTTCCATTTGGTGGAAGGTAATTATGGATTGGAAGCATATCGTCTGATATTTGCACGGAGTCAGTCTTTATCGAGAATAGAATATTGACTACGCATAGGTATATGACATAGGTTCTAAAAGAGCACGTTTTACCGTATATTAATATTCTTAAAGACGATGCAACATTTATGCATAATAATGGCCTCACATTGCTCGGATAGTTACTGAGTATCTTGCGTGGTTCAAATCACACGATTTGTTTGGCCTGCTCGCAGTCCAGATATCAAGAAGAATATGTCTCATAGCATAGAACATGTTTTGAATAAAAATAAGAAACGTTCATGGAGTCATGTGCCGACCCCCAGAAATTCAAGAAGGCTTCGTGACTTATTGCTGTAGGAGTGGAACAATCTTCCGTAGAATGTGATCCAAAATTTGATCCAAAGCATGCCTCGTCGTTTGCAAGCCTTTATTACTACCAGCGAGGGGAATACTCGCTACTTAAGTTGGATAGATTTTTTTGACAGATAGATACTTAATTGGCTATGGATGAAGCGTACAACAATTAATCAAATATATCAATTAATTATCAATTTCCAAAACTGCTTTTTGAGAAATTATAAAATGTTTTGAAGATCGGTTTAACTAAAAATCGCCCCGAAACTGGCGATTAGTCTTTAGAAAGTAAGGCTTTTTCAAGAATTATATGGTGAAGATTCTGATTGAAAAATGGAATTTTGTAACACTATAATACAAAAGATATATACCTTTATATATATATAATATATATATATATATATATATATATATATATATATATATATATATAATATATATATATATTCTCATTTTACAAATAAGATAGTTTTTTCTGATGAAGTTTATATTAAATGTAATGTAAATTGTTGTAACTGAAGATATTAAAATGATACCAATCTCAGATAGATATGGAAACACAGAGCAGAAAAGCCCTTAGAAGTTAATGTTTGACCAGGTATTATCAATAATACTAAGATTGGTCCATATTTTATATAGCGCAATTAAAATTTGTAGACATTTTAGATATGTTAAAATTAGAAATAAAGTAATTCCTGCAATAAGGAAAGTTATTGGTAGCAACAAAAGAGCAATTGCGCCATGTCATGCCAGTTTTTTTATATACGTGGATACTGCCAAATACACGAAGCACTATTAAACATAACCTATTTCAATAAATTTGGAACAAATAAAGTTGGAACTAGATGGTTTAAACAATGGTATTTTTAATTTAATAAAATATAAAAAATTGGCAAAATCTACAAGGTCCCATTTAAAACATATACCTTTACGTCATTTTGGGGTAATGGCGAACCCATTGTGTTTCTAATTTAGTCACATATATAACTTTATACAATTATATATATTTAAACTTTTTTTTGTAAACCTACCATGAATCACAAAATTTTTGTACGCACTGTATTGGTTTAGTCTAAATTGGAAACACGATTGTTCATTTCTATCAGTCAAAATAGATTTAAGGATTCCTTTGTACGTTTTATATTCTCCACCAAAGTATTCTTAATTTCAGAAACTTTTATTGGCTACGAGGGAAAAATGTTTTGGAATCCAATCAAAGTTATATCTTGCAAAAAAAGTACTGATGATCTTTCTCTATTCAGTTGAGACTTCGGAGTGTAAATGAGAATCGATTCCTTTAGAAATTATTTCTAAAAAAGTGCTTCATATAATTTTTTTCGCTGGTTACGTCTGGCTTTTTTATCAAATATGATGAGGTTCGATATAAAAAAGACATAGCGCCTACGTTTTATAATACGTAGGCGAAGTGGATTTTTATTTGAAAGTTATCCAATTATGCAAATATCCAAATTTATTTTTACTTTTACGGTTATGTCTTCATTATAAACTTTTCATTTTGAATTCTTTTGTCAGCAGATTTCTACAAGGGCTATAATAAATAAAAAAAGGTGCTAAAACAAACTTACCAACAACGACTAGTATCGAAGAATTTGATACCACTAGGATCATTATTTTATTGAGTCATGTATTGAAACCAACTTAACCGTTTCAGTGAATTTGTCCCTTTATAGGGACATTACGATAAGTACTCCTAAAGTATACATCAGTCATTTTTTGAGGAAAAAATTATATTATCTATTTTACTTGCTTTATTTGTCATAATTCTAAGGTTATTATTCGTAAAAGTACCATTTTCATAATGTTTAGTAGTTTTTTGTCACAAGTTTTGCCGCAATGTCTCTCTGAAGGGAAATTGTGTCTTGGTAAATCAAAATAATACAAAACTTTATTTACGCTAGAAATATTTATTTACATAAAAATAATAAAACAAACATTATTTTGCATGAAATTTTGAGAAACAGTTTCTTCCCCTTATCAGACACAGATGAACTTTACATTTGGAACAAAATATACGAGTCTTATTTTTGCACCCTTTCAATTTGCATCTTAAATTATCTTTTTTTTTTCGTCTACATTGGAAGTATAATTGTAGCCGTCATATCTCATTTCTACAAAAGGTCTTGCTTTACACTTTTTTTTTGCTTGAACTGGCGTCACTTGGCCTTCCTCTCTTAGGATTTTTAAATAGTACGAGGTCTGACTATTAAATAACGAGACTGCGCGCGCAGAAGGCGTCCTAGAGGGGAAGAGTGGGAAACGAATACAGCATTGGATAGCTGGAAGTGTCTACTCTTTCATTACTAAAACACGTTTTTGTCACTGTAGTAGTATTTTTTCTGTAGAGGTTAGAAAAGAACGTGTTTTTTTCTCGTGCCGATAACAATGTCTGACGAAAAACATGAGCAACGGATTAATGTGAAATTTCTTGTTAAATTAAAAAAAAAACTCCGACTGAGTGCTATAATTTGTTTAAAGAGGCCTATGGTGAGAATTATCTATCTCGTGCGCGTGTTTTCGAATGGTATAAACGGTTTTCTGAAGGTCGAGGGAGCGCCGAAGACGACCAACGTGCAGGTCGACCTGTCTCTGTTTTAACTCCGCAAATAGTGTCCAAAATAAATGAAATTGTGCGCGGAGATAGTCGTATGAGCATTCGAATGATTGCTAAGACTGTAAACGCCGATAAAGAGACTGTCAGATTAATTTTACATGACGAATTGAACATGAAGAAAGTCTGTGCGAAGTTGGTCCCAAATTGACCCCTGACCAAAAGCTCGTCCGTCAACAGATCTGCTCAGATTTTCTTGAGAGATTACATGACGAGCCTGAACTAATGCAAAACATCATCACAGCAGTTAGAAACCTGAATATTCAAATACGATGTTGAAACTAAACGACAATCCATGCACTGGAAAACTCCTGCATGGCCAAGAATGAAAAAAGCAAGGATGTCGAAATCAAAATTTAAAGCCATGCTAATCGTTTTTTTTCGACATTAACGGCATCGTGATGACTGAATGGGCTCCAGAGGGTCAAACTGTAAACCAAACTTACTATTTGAAAGTTTTGGCAACGCTGCGAGAGCGAGTTTATAAGAAACGGCCGGAGTTGTGGAAAAACAAGCCGTGGATCTTGCACCAGGACAACGCACCTACCCATAACGCACTGTCTGTGAAGCGTTATTTAGCCGCTAGAGGCATTCCAGTGCCCGCCGTACTCGCCCGATTTGGCACCCTATGACTTTTTCCTGTTTTCGAAGATCAAGTCTGCCTTATAAGGAATCTGGTTCGAGTCGATGGAAGACGTGAAGCGAAAAATGGCGGAGCTCCTAAAAGCTCTAACAAAAGAAGACTTCCAGTGACCAATGGAAAAAACGAATAGAACAGTGTGGGGCGAGGGAAGGGAAATATATTAAAGAATATATAAGAATATATAATCGATTGTAGAATAATTTTTAAAATAAAACTCTTTTTCATAAGCAGTCTCGTTATTTAATAGCCAGACCTAGTATTAGATGCTCTCCTATATTTTCGCGAAATGCAAGAAGCTCAATTATCTTGTTTTTGTTGATTTCTAATGCAAGAGCTTTGTGTTTGTATTTTAACAATGAATTAACTAAAGCCAGATTAATTGCGTGAAATATTATCATAATAGTCCATTTTCTAGATCTGACGAATGAATGATAAATGCTTAACAAAAAGTCAACCAAATCCACCCCTACCCATATTTTCATTAGACAATTTTATTGTGTGATGAAAATGTGTCTTGGGATTTGGAGTTTGTTTTGTGGAGATGTTTCTTTGTCTCATCTAGTACAAAAGTCCTTTTCCGATTTCAATGAAATTGGACGCTGTGATAACCGATTTGTTATCATACTATTTGGTTATTACAATTCCGTCTTTACTAAGTGCCATAGAAGAAGAGCCACGCCCTTTTTTCTTTAATTCTTTATTATTGGGTAGTTAAGTCTTTAAAAAGCGGTTTACTTTTATCATACCACTGCAAAAATTGATTTTTCCAACAAAAATTGTCATACATTATATTAGTTTGTCCTGCCAAAACATAAATTTTAATTCTCCACTTTTTCGGCTTATTTTTGACGTACTGTTTGATGTTAATTTTGTTGGATTTTAAATAGAACTATTTGTTTATTGACACAGAGATTAGTTTCTAGAGAAAGCTCGTGACATCTTCTTCTAATACAATTATATAGTTTCCGGACTTTCCAAATTCGCTCTGTGTTATTTTGGAGACGGCTAGGAATATCCACTAAATGTAATGCTTGTCTTAGCTTGAAAAATCTGTGTACGCTAATGGAATCTTTAATTAGCGTAATTCCATAAAATTTCATATTAGCGTAACTTCAATACATCCGAACTCTCGGAAACTGCAAATTGCCAATTGCGATATGTACTTACGCCAATAAATTTTTTTATTTCTTCCAATGTGGTTGGACACATTCGTGGTATATTCTTTTGAGTTATATATAAATTATTCATGTTCACCATCTTCTGCATTACTTCTTCTGGAATATATTTCATGAAAAAAAAATAGTAGAAGGTATTTCATAAACAGGGTCTGGAAAAGGTTTATACCACTTAATATGTCTTGTTTCATATATGTAAAATTATTCATCCATTTGTTTTCTGAAAAACTTCTATTTCCTGTTTTAGATCATCAACATTTTCTTCTAGTTCCGTTTCATTTTCATTTGGTACTTCTGAGCACGTTTTCTCTAGTTCTCTATTTTCTACATCATCTGCAACCAGGACTGAAAAAATGTTATCTTTGACAGTTGTATCTTCTTTATTGTCACACTCTGCGTCAGACAACAACGTAACATCCGAGTCGTCATCACTTTCTAAATAGTACAAAAGTTTTTGTTCAGTAAGGGGCTGTCCATATTTCCTGAAATAAAAAAGATACAATAACTAGTAACGAGTATCTAAGTCAAAAGATCCAAATCATAAAAATTACGTACAATTTTTAAAAACTTCATAAAACGCATAGCACTGATGCATTATTTATTTAAGCATAAAGTTCGTTTGTCCCTGCACAGGAACATAACAAAAATCCCTAGTTTATAAACACCACGCTATCTTTAAATGCAAATCTTTTGATAGGTATAGCAAAACTAACTCTTATACTTACCAACTTACAATATTACAGTTTTTATTTATTAAACAACCAGATTTCTACGTAATTATTTATGTACAAGTTTCACAGCATAGCAAATATACCCAAAACAGCTGACTTATGTCAATCGAAAACCGTTTGAACTACACCCATAGGCGTACGGTGGTCTTTTAAATGCATTAGAAAGGTTGTTTGTTGCAAGGTACAATGTGTTTTCGGCACCCAAAAAACACAATCCGTTCCTTTAATATTATAGAAAAGTTGTCCCTGTGGAGGAACAAATATACTACGAGGGTTCTTTTTCTTCAATATAAGTGGAACTGAAAGGGTTTTAAAAGAAGTTTAAAAATATTCATAATGCAGTTTTTCTTTAGGTGCAGTCTTTTAACGGACGTTAGACATTATCTAGCTATTTGTGTTTTATCCACTGCTGCTCTAAAGAGTTCTATTGGATTGCCGTGGATTGCCACTCCCTCAAATTTCCCAGCAATGGCAGTTTCTTTCTTTTAATACGTCCTTTTTATTGTATTTTTCCTTGCATTAATAAATGCTATAAATGATATTCCTTCACTCTCGTCACAAGTACTAATAGTCCAGCAGCTGGGTACATTTATGTATACATGAAAGGGTGGCTAGTTAAAAACCATTCTGTCATGTACAGAAAAAAGTAGTTAAAATGTCATGACTCCATTTTTTGTTAAAGTAACGATTGTCCAATCAAATTATCAATAGCTCCTAACATTAGCAAGGTACAGGGCGATTATTGAAAAATGTCGAAAACAACCGGGTTTTATATCTTCTTTATTAGAAAAATTTTTAAAAATCTTTTGTTAAATATATTATAGAAGGGTTTACTGGCGTACAAAAATTTTTTTTAGGGGATCTCACTACAGAAATATGGTACTTGTTTTTTTTATATGGGACACCCTATATATTTTGACATTTTTCGTAAAAATGTTTAATTCTCTTTCACCTAATATGACAAACAATAAATAAAATTTTTATACATCATGTTAAATATCATGTTAACGACACTTAAAAACAAAACGCATTCTAACAGTTTGCTATGCAAATGTTAATTGTCCACAGTTTTATTACTAGAAATAAAATAAATCAACTTAAAAAATATGAATAACAAATTTACCAACAACAAAAACGACCTAACAACCAGAATTCATTTTACAAATATATTAATATTAATATAAACCTAAAAAGAACAATAATAAACAACGTAACAACTATAAAAATTGTTACAAAAATATGAAAATTATAATAAATGTTCGAAATGCCCCCGTTTTATTTCAATAATATTTGACACCTTTTTCTTACAGATCTTACACAATTAAGTATATGCACTGGCTTTACTTTTCTAAATGCTTAATGAATGCTTTGTAATAAGTTTTTCTTAGTGTTAAAGTTAATGTTATATATATTGTCTTTTTAAAATCCTCAAATAAAAAAATCAGTAGGATTTATTTCTGGTGAACGAGGGGCTACCTAACAGGACCATAGGTTATAATTCACCGATTATAAAATCTTTTATTTAAATAATTTCCAACGAATTCAGCATTATGCGCAGGTGCTCCATCTTGTTTAAACCAAAATGTGTTCCTTTCAGCCAAATATTCCCCATCAAAAATTTCATTTAAATTCGTTTCTAAGATATTAACATATCCGGCAGCCGTTAGTTTATCGTCAAATACATGATAAACTAATTTATTATGCAGTACAAAACAAATAACGTTAAAACCGAATCTTCTTTGCCGCCTGATCCCCTAAACTAAGAGGGCATTTGAGGGCAGTTCCACATCTCTAGCTACTTTTCTTCGGATATGAATGTTAATTCGTATGTAGAGTGTTAATTACGATAGAGTAGGGTTTATGTATGGGTATAAGTCTTAAATATCCACTGGTGATTCTTGCTGACTCATTTATAGCTATATCTAAATGTCAAGAGTGTGCTGATGCTTCCCATACTGCCAAAGCATATTTGGCAGCAGAAATACAGAATTTAAGCATGGATGTTCTAAAGATGAAAGGATATGCGCCCCAATATTGGTTTACAAGCTTGCGGAAAATATTGTTTTTGAACTTTTAGTTTCACACAATGTTTTTAGAATGACAATGTGCGATCCAAAGTAACTTGCATTTATTTAAGTCATCAGTTAGACTGGTCTCCACTTCGGTAAAAAATTTTTCTGGTACAACTATAGCTGTATCGTGTGCATATATGAAGGTCCTAGTATTTACTGGTATAGGTTAATTATTTGTGTAAATGTTATGACTGTATATATGAAGGTCCTAGTATTTACTGGTATAGGCTAATTATTTGTGTAAATGTTATACAGAGCAGGTGCCATTACGCTGCCCTCAGCCAAACAGTTCTTCTATGTTGATATGAAAAATCTTCTATTTTGCAGGTAGACGCAGATAAGACAAGTGAGTTTATAGTCTAATGTAATGTCATATAGTTTTTAAAGAAGTCTTCTATTACGGTATAGTAAGCTGCAGTAAAATCTACGGATACCGCCCGTATACTACTGGTGTCTTTCATACCCGTCTCCGATGTGTCGCTTAAGATTTGGTATTTGTGATGTACATGAGTTGTTCGTCTATTCTTAATATAATTCTATTAAGGATCATGAGCTCAAATATTTTGAATAGCTGATACAGTAAAAATAGTGGCTGTTAAGATGAAAAAAGAAAGCAAAAATACAACTTTCGGGGTCATTGAAATCTTTACCAGATTTAAGCAAGGCAAAGACTTTGGATTTTCTCCAGACTTTGGGTATCTACATAATTTATACACAGCTATTTATTATTTGGAGGAGCTATTGCAATATTTTTAATCCCAAGTTCTTAATTTGTTTTCTTTGTTTTTGTTTTCTTAATTTTCATTATGTAAATAGTGAATCTAAGCTCGTTGAAAGATTTGCTCATCTTACTGGTTTTGTCCCTTTTCCATTTTAAGTTTTATTTGCTACTTTTTCCAAACGTTCTGCCATTTTTAAGAAGTTGTGAGCCATTTGTTTTGTAAGCAAGTCTACTATTCTCTGCCATGTTCATATTTTTGGATCTTTGTTCGTCTGAGATGGCAGCAATTAATATTTCTCCAACTTGGTGAGTATCATCACTGAAAAGGTCCTCATCATATAGTTTTGTTATCGGTTGAGCAATGGAATAGAGTCGGAGTTAATCCTTGAACATAGTGGGTCCGACATTCTCGAAGAATGTTTCTTCTAGAAACAGTTTTACAATATTTATAAATTTGTCATAGTTTCCTGTTGTTGCACTTATTTTAGTTAAGCTGTAATCAAGATCCTTGGTGATTTTTTCCGAACTTGCTATTTTAAAACTAAATCTCCTCTTAAATGGCTTATTTTTCTTTGAAGAGGGATTGTATCTCCAATATGCTGCAGTCAACAGTTTTACGTGCTTATATAAAAATACAAAAAGAGCTTTTCTTCATTTTCTCACATCGTGATACCATTTGATCATTGATCGGTCTCGATTGCTCTTTTCTGTTTCCGTCACTATTGCGATACTGTGTTAAAGTATCTAGTAGTATGGTACTTTTATTTATTTTGTATTATAGCTGTACTATTATTTAGTACTTTCATCTCCTTATCTACATTACTGATATCTTATCTTTTAGTCTAACATTTCAAATTGCTCTTTCCATAATTATTGTAAATTGTTTTTACTGCAACTGCTTAAATTACAGTTGCGTATATTGGCAATATGTATTATAACATCCGAGAGAGTACAGAAGAGGAATTAGAGGAGTTTTAGGCTGATTTTGAAAAGGCTCAAAACACATGAAGAAAGTAATGTCAACATATTTGTGGGAGACTGGAACTCGAAATGTAGTTCTGTCAAGAAAACAACCTTGCTATTACCAACCCTTAGTTTAGGTTGCCTAAATGACGCCTATATACGTGGATGATTCTCAAAGGTAAAGAAGATTACATTTTAAGAAATCAAATTGACCATATCGAGGGGTTTGAGCGAAAACCCGATAAATCACAAAATTATGAAATACAGTATGTTTATTTACAGTATTTTTATTTCGGCTGTATTAAAACCACGTCCCCTACCACTGATAAATGATATTATTTGGTTTTAACATTTTTAAGCTCAAAACCAAACATGGAAAAACCATTATCTCATATTTTTTAATAACAGAAAATCGATATACAACAACTTTACTAATAAAATACTTTTTTGTGAACATATTTATAATATGAGATTTCGGTAGAATCATTTATTTTCTTTTTCTTGTGTAAAGTTACTAATTTTATTAGAAATATTTCTGAGTTAAAAATAAATATTTAATTTTATCGGAAATTGAAATTCATAATAAAGGTCTGAAATATAAAATACGTTCTAGAAAGAATAAGCTAGAACAACTTAACTGCTTTATTTTTAAAAGAAATGTATTGCTATGAAAACATATAAATACATTTATGTTGAATCAAGCATCAGCAAGAAGCGTCACTACCTGACTTGACAATGACAAATGCTACCTTTCCGAAACGTCGTCAAAATAATGGCTTTTCTCAAAACCAAAATTACTCAACGCGGAGTCAAACTCGGAAAACCACAGAAAGCCCATATAAGTCCCACGGAAATTTCAAGTCTAACATATATACATATATACATACATATATATATATATATATATATATATATATATATATATATATATATATATATATATATATATATGCATGTACATATTTTTTCTTGTAATAAGTCGCACTATATTTTACGCATTTGTCCATTTGTATTGGTTCTATCTTTACCCTTTCTTGAGTTGTTCTGAAGCTATTTTCTTGTTCTTCTTCTTCTTCTTACCTGCTCGACTATCGTGCATTGTATCGTGCAGATATCAAGTAATTGATATCTCTCTGGGTGACGCATAGGAGAAAATATTCAGTTTGCCATTTTTGACTGTTCTGACCACTTCCAAAACTTTTCTCTAGATCAACTTTCATCTAGATTTCAAAGGATTCAAGTTTTCTCAGAAGTGTATCTGTTAAAGTCCAACCGTCGACACTATATAAAAGAATAGAGAACACATAACATCTTTATCATTAATCTAATTTTTAGTCTCAAAGTAATATTGTTTCCACATAAGATTTCTTAATCCTAAAAAATGCAGCTCTGGCCTTTTCTATACGTATTCTAATTTTTTAGCTTATATCCCAGTTTTCATGTAGATTACAACCACGATAAGTGACACTGTTAGTTCTCTCCAGTTGTTCTCCATAAGCTGTTACCACTTCTGGTTGTATTAGCGTCTTACTGACAAACATTACCTTTGTTTTTGTGGTGTTTAGCTTCAGTCACCGTGTTATCCGCGTAACTCAAATTATCAATATTGATACTATTAATTTTAATACCATATTAAACACCATCCAATGCTTTATTGAAAACAAATTCTGAATAGATGTTAAATATTAATTGGGACAAAATACAGCGCTATCTTACTCCGCTTTATATTTGAAGCTCTTCAGAATTATCCTGACCAATCATGATGTTTGCACGTTGGTATCAACAAATATCTTATCATTTCAGTATGTTTTACTCAATCAAAGGCCTTCTTAAAGTTAATAAAATACATATAAACTGGATCGCAGACATCTCTGTACCATAACGTGAATACTAAATATTGCTTCTCTGGTTCCCAGGTTATTGCGGAACCCAAACTGTTTATCACTAAGTTCTTCTTTTATGTTTTGATACACCTTTGAGTGCAAAATTCGGAGAAATATTTTTAAAACATGGCTCATTAAGCTGATGGTTCGGTAGTCACTACATCTTTTAAATAGGGAGCTTAATTATTTGATATTAAATATATATAGTATTTGTAGCATGCGAGTAGATACTTTCTGTAACTAGCGTAGATACTTTCTATAAGCAGCATAAAAGGGGATTATGAATAAAAATGAGAATTTAGTTTATACTTCAAATTTGGTAGTAAATACTCCACGTGGTATGAATAAAAAATAGAAGTCGATACCCGGCTTGAGTAGGTACTCTTATGTACAGTTTGTGGGAATGTTCTCATTTTTGATATGGTAATGTATCAATCATAATTTCAGTGTAAGAAGTTGCTAAGTGTCAAAAAGTGTTTAAGTCTATGGACTTGACAACATAATGCTACTGACACGGGGATTACTAATCTACAAGTTTATTGACGAAATAGATTCACATGTAACTTTGATCTGTGAATCCAGAATCTCTTGAAAAAGGTCAGAAAATTTATTGCTGAATTACCAGCACTATACAAGATCTGATAGCCGTAATAGAAAATACCTGCACCCTAATGTATCAATCAATAAACTACATGAAAATTTCAACTCACATTCTGATAATAAAGTCTCATATAGGATTTTTGCGAAGGTATTTAATGAAGAATTTAACATTTCATTTGGATATCCAAGAAAGTTACGTCTGGTCCCAACTATTGTACGGGGTAGAAACATGGACGTTAAAAGCGCAAATAGTTAAGAAGCTTGAAGCCTTTGAACTTTGAATATACCGGAGACTGTTGAGAATTCCATGGACTGCTAGGGTCACCAATGAGGAAGTGCTGAGAAGGATGTATCGAGACAAAAAATTGTTGAGAACAATAAAAGTACGCAAGACTGCATACCTTGGACACATACTGAGGAATGATAAATATAGTCTTCTGCAGGTCATCATGCAGGGAAGAGTCGATGGCAGAAAGGGAATAGGTAGAAAGAGGAAGTCATGGTTGCGAAATATTCGAAACTGGATAGACATGACTGTAGACGAATTATTCCACGTTGCAAAAGACAGAGAAACTTTTGGAAATGTGGTCGCCAACCTCCGTTAATGAAGTCGGCATAAGAAGAAGAAGAAGATCCAAGAAGGATAGGAAAGGAAAGGATATCCATATATACAACACTTATACAAAATTCCTAGTCAGTTTAAGGCAAGCTGAACTTAAATCTATTAAGAAAACCTTAAAAACACTTAAAAGGGATAAGGAGATTCATCTTAGAAAGGCCAATGTATTTAAAACACAAATAGCTGAAGTTCAAAAATCAACTGATTCTTCAGAAATAATTATATGTTTTGTTTATGAAAAGCACCTGCCTTTGGCTCTAATTAATGCACAAGATGAATATTATGTTAGTCAGTTATGGTTGTACCTTTTTGGAATTTACAGTCTAAATGCACATAAAACAACAATGTATGTTTACATGGGAAATTCGGCCCAGAAAGGGCCTAATGAGGTTATAACCTTTTTGAATGATTATATTGAAAAATACAAAGATTCGCTGCATACAAAGTTAAACATTTTTTGTGACAACGCATTTAGCCAAAACAAAAATCGAATTCTTTTTACTTACCTAGACCAGTTGTGCAAAATAAATATTTTTAAAAATATTGAAATATGGTACCCGATTCCAGGACACTCTATGATGCCAGTGGATAGACATTCTCGCGCCATTGAGAAGAAAAGACTGAAAGTGGAAGTGATTGACAATCCTGAGACTTACGTTGAGCCGATTAAGACATGTAGAAAAAAGAATTATTTTGATGTTGTATTCGTTCAACACAGTCTGAGATCAAGCAGAGATCTAGCTTAAGGTGACAGAGTACTTAAAGTAAGAGATTATAAACAATGGGTGATGCCATATGTCAAAACTTCCGTAACGGGTATTTCCAAAATTAGATTCGTCAAATTTGAAAGCGGTAAACCCATTCAAACCAGAGAGTCTATGACAGGAATATGTAGCAACACGACCCTTTATAAAGTAGGTATGAATAGAAAAATTTCCAGCAGTCCTTCATTGTAATATGCCAACAGATACTTAAAAATAAAATCCAAAAAGTTTGAAGCTGTTACAAAACTTGTCAAACTAGTTACTCCAGGTAATATTGAATTCTATACGAGGACTCTTTTTAATGTCGAAAATACGACTACCGCTAGCCGTCATGACACTGGGAATAAAAAGAAACATATCGAAAGTGATGTTGATATACATATGAGTATATCTTGATGTATACTTAAGATTTGTGTAGTTTGTTTATAAAAAAAATCACACTTGTTAGTTTTTAAAAATCTAGATGTGGGAACCATTTAAAACTTTCAAACACTGTAACGTTTCAATCAACCAATTGAACGTGACACCAAGCTCCGCTTGGTACTTGTCCCCCGTACTATATTATTCCAAAGCGACCTCACTAAATTATAAATATTTTTAGTAACTGTTCCTTCACATATAAGCCGATACAAATTTTTATTCACTCTCTTTTCAATCATATCACTACAATCATTCTACAATGAAACTTTAGTCACACAAATTGGTTAGTGTCTTAGCCGTATACACGGGTAAGTATCTTCTAGATTTCGGCCTCTGTTTTTTACTTGTTTTCTTTTGCATAGTAGCTTTTTTCTTTCTTAAAATAAAGCTGAAAACATTTTAACTTTAATTTTTTTTATATGTACCTATATTACCTTATTTTCTTTAATATCTTATTAATAAAATCTTTTCCTTTAAATTTTCAAATACTTGTTTTAACATTTTTTTCTGTTGATATATTTTAGAACTACTTAATTGCCTATTGCTGGTAGAAATCTAATTTAATGATGTCTCATAATATTTTTATCTGTATTATTTATTATTAAGATAAATGTTTTTACTGCTTGTGGTAATATATGCAGTTTGTCCCAAAAATAGTAAATTTTCAGGATTTATATTTTGTTATACTGAATTTATAATTTTACTATCTTTCGCCAGTTGTGAGTTTCTCCTTGTTTTTCTTCTGTTCTCTTTCACTTTTTGCAAGTTTTTAAAACCTAGCTTCTCTTTAGTAATCATGGACCTCCCTCTTAATCCGAACCACTTTAATAATTCGGTAAATATCAACAAGTCTTTTCTCTCCCTTACCTCCCGAAAGCTTGACCCTTATCTTCGATGAAGTCCAGAAGAGAATTTGTCATACCTATACTACCAACAGGGATCGTTATAACTTGCGTAGAAGGCCCTCTCCTACTTATTCCCCTGGAATAAAAGTCTGGAAAAGAAATTTTGTCTTGTCTAAAGCTGTCCATAATTTTACATCAAAACTTGCACCGAAATTTGTCCCTTGCATTAGGAAAAAGTTATTTCTTCCACCGTTTATGCTCTTAAGGATCTTAACGGTATTGACTTAGAGAATTTCCATGTCAGAGATTTAAAACTTGATGAAACAGATTGTAACGACATTGATGATGATGACGTTGATAACGATACAGACATCGATAATAATTAATTATATTTTAATTCTTATAATTTTGAGACATTTTCCACATCTTTATTATAACAGTTCTGTCAAAATTTTTTTGTAATCAATTTTTCGAAGTTCATATTTATCTTGTATCTCTTTATCGTGCATTTTTTACGATTTTTATTGATGGATACGTGTTATCTTGAGTTTGGGCGAACACCAGATTCTACCTTTTCCATGTTTGAAATTATCTTAGCATATTTCAATTACTACTCTCTTTTCGAAACACAAATGTTATTATGCAGCTGTCCCAAATGACACCTTTTGTGCAATTTCATGTCGTTTGAAATAGTTTTTTTAATAGTTTTTAGAAAACTATTACTCTAAGGTCGTAAATACTTCCTGAAGTTAAGCGTGCATTATGCGTATATAGTTTTTTTTCAACCTTTTGCATAATCATGTCTTCTGCGTTAATAGAAAAATTTTATGACACCTTTTACCTATTTTCTTTTCTATTAACCTTCGATTTGTTGCTTACATGGCGCCCTGGCACTCTTAAAATATCTTCTCACAATTTGAGCTTTTCTACTGTTACGTAAAAATATGAGTCATAGTTTTAACCTGTAAACATGTTTTTATTCACTAATATGTTTTAGATTATACGAGACCTTTCGACCAGCTGGCATAAACTCCAAGTAATAAAAAACTGGTTCCATTCGAATCTTCCGGAATTAGGCCTGTCCATTCGAGGCGAAACCAGGTCAATTGAGGTCAACATCCATGGAGTTCTAGAGCAGCTGTTTTCGTATAAATATGAGGGAACTTTTATTTTGAAAACAGTTAATTCTGAAGACGCGCTCGCGATATTTATTGTTACGCTCGCCTTTTAATAAATTATGTATATTTAGTGATAAATAAATTAATATCAGTTATTGTGCTTTTTAATGAATTAAGATAAGAGCAAGACATTATAAATTAAATAGACATAAATAAATATCATTTCAATGGTGTTAGAAGTTGGACCGAACATAAATTAGACTTATAATAATAATACAAGTGAATATTTATAAATTGTGAAAATGACGACGATTTATGAGCTGACAGTGACTAATTTAAGAAGACATCTCGAAGACAGAGAATTAGCTTCTACCGGAAAAAAGGCTGAGTTAGTCCAACGACTAAAGAACGCTTTGCTAGAAGAAGGACTAGATCCAGAGACTTATATATTTGAAGATGCTGTCCTCTCGTCGATTTCGAAAGTTTCTGGTGATGTAGCCAAAGTTTCTGGTGATGTAGCCAAAGTTTCTGGTGACATCGCATCATTAGAGAACAAAGTTTCTGGTGACATCGCATCATTAGAGAACAAAGTTTCTGGTGACATCGCATCATTGGAGAACAAAGTTTCTAACGAGATTTCTTCTTTGGAAAGCAAAGTTTCTGCTAACATCTCTTTGGAAATCTCTAAAGTCACTTCTGAGATGTCTGCCCTCGACGATAGAATGTCGTCGTTAAAAAACCAAGTTGCTGCCGATATGTTGGCCTTCGAAGAAAAGATATGGAAAGAGATGGAAAAGAAGCTGGAGGAAACAGGGACAGCAGAGAGAGGAAACAATCCGATTACAGTGGAGATAAAAGAAGACGAGACGAAATGTAAGTTGGAGACACGGCCGAAATTTGAAGGAAGTGGAGGTTCTATTCATGTTAAAGTCCCAACTTTCGACGGAAAATCATCATGGAACAACTACATGAAACAATTCGAATCAGCCGCAAGAGCAAATGGATGGTCTGAAAAAGAAAAGGCTGTAAACCTGACTATCGCTCTTCGAGGAGATGCCTTAGATGTGCTTCAGACCATAGCCGTAGAAGAGACGGATGATTTCGAACAACTTAAGAAGAGGTTAAATATGCGATATGGCCACGAACATTTGGAGCATGTATATCAGTCGCAGCTTGAAAATCGTAGACAGAAGAAAGATGAGGCTCTTCAAGAATATGAGGTAGATATTGCCAGATTAGTACGATATGCTTATCCAACAGCTCCCGAAGACATGATGGAAAAATTGGCCGTTCAGACGTTTATTGATGGTCTTCGTGATCATGAAATGCAGAGAACACTGCGATTAGCTCGTCACAAGACGCTGGTTGATGTCCTATCCGCCGCCCTCGAATACGAGTCAGCTACGCAGGCCTCTGGCGGGTACAGTAAAGTTAGGACTGTAAAAGAGGAAGGAGATGAAGATAAACTTGACCAGCTCGTTAATATGATGAAAAGCATGACATACAAGAAAACGAAGACCATCAGATGCTGGAATTGTGGCGAAATAGGACACGTACGAAGCTCCTGTAAGCACCCTAGGTACGACGCAAATCAAGAAACTCACCATCAGGAAAACTAGAACGGGTCAGCCTTAGGGGGGCAGCTTCGACCCAAAACTTTTCCAAAGACCCTCTCATACTAATAGCTTCTTTGAAATGCCGTGAAGATAGTGTATATGTAGATGGAGACATAAATGGTAAAAAGCATACGTTGTTGGTGGATACCGGAGCGACCAGAACCATTATACGCCCGACAGTTATAAACAGCCGAAAGAAACTGTTACCAACGAGGTTACGACTTCGGACCGCTACAGGTGAAAATGCCAACATTCATGGAGAAATCCAGGTACAATTGGGAATTGGGGCAGAAAAGTTTGTCCATACTGTTATAGTTGCTGACATCGAAGAGGATGTTATATTAGGAATGGACGTAATGAATATGCATGGATTCCAATTGGATTTTAAGAATAAGATAATCAAAGTTGGCAACGAGGAGGTATTTCTCCATCCACATAATGACAACACTGTGCAAGCAGCCATTACAGAAGATACAGTCGTGCCTGCGAGAAGCGAAACGATCATAGTAGCGCGACTACAGGGAATTGTAGACGAAGGGAGACCTGTTATGATGGAGCCTTGGAACCACGACGATGAGGTTGGCCGTGGAATCATAATTGGAAAGGAATTGGTGACTTCGGCTAAAGAAATTCCTGTGAGACTTATCAATGTCAACGACTACCCAGTGACCATAAAGAAAGAGACAAAAGTAGGAACTTGTGTACCTGTGACATCCATAATCCGTCAGGCGACAACATCTGATAATCCCAAGAAGCGAAAAGGTTGTTCTCCCAAATTGCAGCAGTTTTGGGAAGGTCCATACCTCGTCATGGAGAAAATCAACGATGTCATCTACCGAATCAGCAAGATTCCGAAGGGAAAGCCGATGATAGTACACCATAACCGGCTAGCGTCTTTCGAAGGTGACCACGACGTAGATGAAGAAGTGGAAGTAAACCAAGTCCAAGATGTGTCTGACCTCACGTTTGAGGAATTCATGGGTGCCTATGGAGGTACCGGTAAAGCAAGACATGGTGTTACCACTGAAGAAAAGCAAGATCTACTCGCGCTCCTCGCTGACTACTCGCTGGCCCTTACCATCCCGGCCAGTATCAAAGACGCACCAGGGTTGGCATCCGTCTTTCGAAGGAAGTTTGGTCGAGTTGCAGAACTTCAATGCCAGGTGCCAGCTCCCGGTAAAACCTTAAAACTCCAAGATGCATCGCGTTACCTTTTCTACCTGGTAACAAAAGACACTGCCCGTGACCAACCTACCTACCGAGATGTATGGGAAGCCTTACTTCAATTAAGAGAGCACGTACTAGAGTCCGACAAGCAAAAGTTAGCCATGCCAAAGTTGGAGTGCCGCCAATTAGATTGGAGGGTTATCCAAAATATGGTGGAGGAGATCTTTAAAGACACCGAAGTCCAGATGTTAGTCTGTTCCAATCCGCACAGTTACTGGTGCGGAGAGAAAACCGTCCCTTGTCATTTTTATACAACTGGAAGTTGTAAAAGAGGGTCCAGTTGCCGATACCAGCATACCGTTCCAGTTCTAGTCCCGACAAGGTTCCAGGAGGAACCATCTTTTGAGAGGGGGGCAATGTTACGTAAAAATATGAGTCATAGTTTTAACCTGTAAACATGTTTTTATTCACTAATATGTTTTAGATTATACGAGACCTTTCGACCAGCTGGCATAAACTCCAAGTAATAAAAAACTGGTTCCATTCGAATCTTCCGGAATTAGGCCTGTCCATTCGAGGCGAAACCAGGTCAATTGAGGTCAACATCCATGGAGTTCTAGAGCAGCTGTTTTCGTATAAATATGAGGGAACTTTTATTTTGAAAACAGTTAATTCTGAATACGCGCTCGCGATATTTATTGTTACGCTCGCCTTTTAATAAATTATGTATATTTAGTGATAAATAAATTAATATCAGTTATTGTGCTTTTTAATGAATTAAGATAAGAACAAGACATTATAAATTAAATAGACATAAATAAATATCATTTCACTACTTTCATCTCAACACCCACCAAATCATCTGAGAGTTTATTTCTTTTTATATAGTACTTCTACTTTTTATATAGTTCTTTTTATATAATACTTCAAAATATTTCGAGAGTCTTATTTTGTTTTGTTGACATTGTTTGTTATTGGCTCTTATTATCTGAATTCAAATTGATATTTATTCGTTATCATTCTTCTTTACCTTTTCCAATTCCGTTGTACTATTTTTATCTATGACTGTAATTATGACAACTTGAAATATTTTCATAAATATTTCTGGCAGTTTATCTAGTGCATTTTTATTTTACTATCAATGAAACTTTGTTTATCTTACATTACTGTACCTCCATTTTCATTTATTAGGCTAAATAATTTGTTGTTACGCTGCTTATTCATTCTTCTTCTTCTTTTCGTGTTGCTAGTTTTTATCAACACTTTCTTTTTCTGCCATTCCTACTAGTTATCCTTCATCTTATTCTCATTTACAATTATTCTTCTTTTTTTTTGTAAACATTTTTTTCTCAGTCGGTGTGTAACGTTTCAATCAACGAATTGAACGTGACACCAAGCTCCGCTTGGTACTTGTACCCCGTACTATATTATTCCAAAGCGACCTCACTAAATTATAAATATTTTTAGTAGCCGTTCCATCCTATATAAGCCACTACAAATTTGTATTCGCTCTCTTTTCAATCATATCACTACAATCATTCTACAATGAAATATTAGTCACATAAATTGGTTAATGTCTTAGCCGTATTCGCTCCGTGCGTGACCATGGTAGGGGTACCTTGAAACGATGCCAGCGTGCGTAGCGGCGAAATATGACAAAATTGGAATCTTTTTACGCATAAATTTTATTAAAAATGTGTGCAAATACATGTTGCGTATTTAATTGTGCTAATAATAGCAAAAATAGTAAGTGTAGTTTTTATAGGTTCCCAAAGATTACATATAAATTAGAGAAAAGAAAAAGATGGATCCGTGCTAATAATATGAAAAAGTAAATATCACATAACCTCATTTTTATGCAATTAAAATAGGAAATATTTAAATAATTTACCTTAAATGATATTTTATAAGGCTTCACGCTAACTGCAGACTGCCTGATGACTTTAGCTTTTATATCATAACTTTTACTATTACTGTTTTTAATTATATGCTCTTTCACGTGAAAAACTTGATTTGCCAGTACTAGATTTTTCCCTTTCTTTTCCGTTTGGGGTTACAAAGATATATTATGATGAATTTTGAGAAATCCAGTTTTTAATACTACATTTATTTTGTACATAAACTGAAAAAGTATAATTAAAAAGTTAATTATTAATAGTTGTCAATTTCGCCTGTATTTAACAATGTCAAACATATGTCATATGTTTAACCTGAAAATTGGTAGGTCCAAAACTGTCAGATGAAGGCGGTAGGTGTCGCGTCAGTCACGCACGGAGCAAATACACGGGTAAATATCTTTTGCTAGATTTAGGCCTCTGTTTTTTACTTTTTTCTTTTGCATAGCAGATACTTTCTTTCTTAAAATAAAGCTGAAAACATTTTAACTTTTATTTTTTTTATATTACCTTATTTTCTTTAATATCTTATTAATAAAATCTTTTCCTATAAATTCATTTTTATTAATGCCACGCTGTGATCAGAGATTTTGCTGAGATCGTTTTTCTCTGAATACTCAGCTTTATTTCTGATCGGGTTATTCTTTTGGGAGAAAACTGATCTTTATATAAATTTTCTAGCCACTACCGTGGGGAGCAAGCATTAGCCAACCACACTACCTTGGGAAGCAAACAGCAGCCAACCACACTACCTTGGGGAAACAATCAGCAACCACCCCATGATTGCTATAATCTAGACCAACAACCTCCCTTAGCCCAACCAACAACCACCGACAGCGGCTAACTTCCACAAATATCGGAACCTTTCCTGGAGAACTGAACGACTCCATCAGAACGAACTAAAGCTGAGTACTTTTTTATACTTAAATTATTTTATACCGGCAACCGGCAGAATCTTTGAGTCTCAGTTTAAAAATGTATTTTTGTTTCAGATTCATAATAATATGAATTCTGTTTATTATTATTTAATACATATATATATACATATATATATATATATATATATATATATATATATATATATATATATATATATATATATACTGTTATGATATGTAAAATCGAGAAAAATATTGGGTTGATTAAAATATTTCAAAGTTCAAAAACATTAAGTTAATTCAGATAAGTAGGATAATAAACAACAAACATTTCGAAGAAGGAAAGTTATTAAATTCTTGGATTACCTGTACTAAACAAAATGTAAGCTATACATAAATTATTTCTTTGTTATACTTGAGTGACCCGCATAAGTTTAAGTGAAATCCAAAGACAATTGAACCGGGTTTTCCAAATACATTAACGCAGTGATTAGAGACAATAGAAGAGATTTTAGAAAGAGGTTTTTGTTAGTTTTTAAGAATTATAGAAAAATATTATTTGTAAATAAGTTTTAGGAAATTTTATAATTATAGGTAAAAATTTGTTTGTTATCGAAATGAAAAAATGGGAGAATTGTGACGAGTTTTGATTGGCGGAGATTGAAAAAGGTGGGATAGGTATGTAGGAATGAAAGTTTAGCTAGATTTAGGAGAGAGAAAAGATAATCAGTTGGTTTTCCAAGTCTGTAAGACGAACAGTGATTGTTCTCTGGCGGTTCCCGAGAAGTAGCAAGCAGTAGTGTTGAATGTTAGTGAGTTTTTGTGGAGTTAGTGTATCTGACAGAAGCTGAAGCAACAAAATATTGTAAGTCATATTTTTCTACTTATATTCCAAGAGTCACTGTTCAGGCCAACGAGAGATTCAGTTTATCGTAAAGAGAAGATATTCCAAGAGTCATTTTTCACTCGGGCCAACGAGAGATTCAGTTTATCGAGAGGAGAAAGGCTATCATAATTTGAATGATTTGTGCTTTTGAAGGAGATCATTAAGGACGATATACTTGCAACAATCTGTTGTAAGATTGCTGATTACATAGGGAGCGTTTGAGAGGAGATAATATAGTCTACAAGGAACAAGGATTTGGACCACTCATCATCAGAGAGAGATATTTTTTGTTTTCTGCAGTTTTTCTTTTATTGATAACACAATTTTTACACTTAATTTAGAAAGGATATAAATATTTTGATTAGGAGAGTTAGAATAGTTTGGGATTTTGAGATTTCAATTAATATTGTTTGTACCATTAATTTTGATTGTTCACGTACGTAGAACACAATTTTGAGAATCATTATATGAGATTTGTTTATTGAAAACTTTTGAGTGTGAATTATTTCATTATTTTTATTTCAATATATAGTGTTAGATCATATGTGTTTTTTATTATTCCGGTATTCTTTGGACCTTACCTTTCACATGTAATAGCATAGATATTGAAGCACGAATTTAACCCTGAGATAAAAGAATTAAAAATTGTGATAGTCATAATCATATCATTTAAATAATTTTAATTAATCAAAAAAATTAATTAGCTAATTATTGCTTGGCGCATCTAGACTTTAAATATCACAATAACTGGCTTCCAAAACGTGGGGCTTGAAAATATCGCAGCTTTACATTTGAAGGAAGGGAAAGAGATCTGGAATAAGTACAGGTGATCCAGAGATAAAAACATATAACATTGAGGGAATTTGAATTTGAAAGTATTTTGACAATTTTTCCAGGGAATATAAATTTGATTTATTGATTGATCGTAGTTAGTGGATATTTACTGCTATTGAATTATTTGATTTTATTTTCTTTACCAATCGTACATTTGATATTTATTTTGAATTATTTGAATTTTACTGATTGCATATTTGATATTTGTCGTGAAAATTTAATACATTTGGGGAGAAATATTGTCGTGTTCTGAAACATATAGAGTGTTGTAAAATTTCACATTTGGCGGGGACAAAAACATTAACGAAAAGAAACAACATGTCGACCACAAGGAGTCAAAGCAAAATGCAAGAAAGGAAGGAGGATAACAGAGAAGAGGAAACAATTGTTGAAGAAGGATCGGATAATGAAGGAAATGTTACAATAGTTGAGGAGAAAAAAGAATTATCAGGAATAGAGAAAATATTACAACTAATGCAATTACAGACACAACAAATACAAGAGAATCAAAGGGAAACAAAACAAACAATGAATGAAACAGCAAAGAAAATTGATAGAAACCAACAAGAAACATCACTAAAAATGGATAGAAATCAACAAGAAACAAAACAAACAATAGAACTAAATAACAGAAATATAGAGCAGCGTTTGGAAAACTATGAACAAAAATTAGAAGAAAATGATAGAAAAATGGAAAAGCGTTTGGACAAATATGAAAATGAGGTAAAAGTCTGTTTAGAAAAAGTCAGAGAAGAAACAGAGAGGAAACTAGAGATGCAGAGAGAAGAAATAGAAACTAAAATGAAAGATATTAAGACTGTACAGAAAAAGGAATTAGAACAGTTAGAAACAAAATTTGAAATGGCTTTACAAGAAGACAAGAAAGAAATAGAAAAACAAATTGAGGATATCAGAAAACAACGAGAGATGGGAGACAGGAGAGAAGTACTCATCCAAAGTCCGGGTGACATAAAAATACAGTTTGGCGGGGATATTCGGAAAACACACCCAGTACCGTTTGTTAAAAATTTGAAAACCAAATTACAACATATTAGATATTTTGACGATTGCAAAGAAACAATTAGAAACCATTTGAAAGAAGGAGCAGCGTTATGGTATGAAAGCAAGGAAGATGAGTTTGAAAATTGGACAGATTTTGAAAATAAATTTCTCAACTATTTCTGGGGGAAAAATAAACAGAGAGAAATCAACCAAGAGCTACAGAATGGAAAATATCACGAAAAAATGGGAATATCTGAAGAAAGATATGCTTTGCAGATATATAACAATTCAAAATATCTAGAATACAAATATTCTACCGAACAGCTGGTAGAAATGATCAGGAGACATTTTGAGGAAACGTTGGAAGATCACGTGATTTTGAGAAACTATCAAGATATTGATAGTTTGTGCCAATTCCTTCAATTAAAAGAAGCGAAAAGAAAAGAAATGAGAAATAGAAGACAACATGACCAATATAATGGACCGGAAAGAAGGTATTCATCAAATTATGACCAGAGAAACCGACATCCCAGATCAACAAACGAATATAGGCCGAGAAATTACAATAATTACAATAGACAACAAAATTACGATAACCGGAATGATACACAAAATAGAACAAATGAAAATCACAACAGGAATAGAGATGCACAAAATCCTCCGAATAGGAATACGAACGAACAAAGGGACGATAGAAATAATCAGAGATTCCAACGACAAAACAGAAGAGAGATGAATCATGTGGCAATAGAAAAGGAGGAAGAAGAAGTATTCAATGAATCCAGACAGGATTTTCAATAAGGCATCCACTAAACAAAAGTAAAAAACTCTCCGGTATATTTTGTCACCCGAGAGAGTTTATACAGTTGGCGGGAAACGAAAAACAAAATTCTAATTCCAATCTAATATTTTTAGATGCATTTATAAAACATAAAGCGATTAAAATTCTGATTGATTCTGGATCGGAAATTTCGTTAATCAATAAAAAACTAGTAAAAGAATTAAATATGGACAGATTTGTGTATAAGATTCCGAGGGTTGCTTTAGTGGGTGCACATAATAAAAAATTGACGACAGTAAACGAAGGTTTAGGAGTACGGATCAGAGTGGGAGACCAATTCTATATTATGCAATGTGTGGTGATCGAAGATCTAAATCATGATATGATAGCGGGAATTGATGAATTGAGTGAAAAACATATCACCATCAATTTTTCAGAAAATCAACTGGAAATCAGAGCAGAACCAGACAACATAGAAGAAGAAAAGGAAACAGATAGGAGAAAATTTTCTGAAAGGATAAATGGACAAGAAAAACATAAAGAAATCAATATGACGGTAGAGGATAAATCGAAAGCTCAAGAAAAAAATCAATCCGAAAAGGAAAAGAGAATAAAAAAAAAGAAGAAGAGTTCGAAAAGAAAGCAGGAAAAAAAGGAAGTTATAAGCAAAAAAATGGAAGGAGCCGAAACATGGTGCTCGGAATACCAGATAGAAACCAAAAATAATATGTGGAGAAAACATGGAGAAGGAAATAGAGAAGATTTTAGAAAATTATGGAGATCTTATTAATGAAGAAAGCCGAGTGGCTAAAAATTATGAACATTCTTTTAAAGTTAAAAACTTAGAAAATTTTAAATCGAAAACATATCCAATCCCGTATAAATACAGGCAAAGCGTCGGACAGGAAATTGAAAATATGATCAAAGACAAGGTGATCGAAAGATGTGACTCTCCATATATCAACCCGATAGTATGCGTAAAAAAATCAAATGGTGATTTGCGATTATGTTTAGATGCAAGAAACATTAATTCGCACACAATCGCGCAATACGAAGCGCCTTTGAACATAGAAGCCATTTTTGGACGAATCACAGGATCACACAATTTCTCCAAAATCGATTTGAAACACAGTTTTTGGTTAATACCTTTGGCAGAAAAGTGTCGAAATTATACCGCTTTTTCTATCGACGGAGTGGTGTACCGATTTAGGGTAGTACCATTTGGACTACAAAGTGCATGCGCTGCTTTGGTTCGCGCATTACACACAATTTTAAATAGGCATGGAGAATTGGTTGTACATTACATAGATGATTTATTAATTTTCTCACCGGATATAACAAGCCATCTACGACATATTCATACTGTTCTCGAAGAACTTGATCAAGCCGGATTAAAATTAAATATTCAAAAGTGTCAGTTTTTCCAAAAAGAGGTATTGTATTTAGGATTCAAATTAGACACAAAAGGGATTAGTCTTGCAGAAGATAGTGTCGAAGTCATAAACAACTACCCTAGGCCAACCAATTTAAAAACTTTGCGGGGATTTTTAGGAATGGTAAACTATTTCAAAAAGCTGATACCAGACCTCAGTACAAAAGAAATACCGCTAATAGCATTACTTAAGAAAAATGTCAGATGGAAATGGGGAAATGAACAAGAAATCGCTTTCAAAAATTTAAAAGGAGCGTTTTCCACAGCTGTAAGAGTGCACCACCCAAGATATGAGCAACCTTTCATTCTCAGGACCGATGCTTCCATAAAAAAATTTGCAGGGGTGTTATCACAGATACAAGACGATATAGAGGTGCCAATATGTTTTGTTTCCCGTGTAACCAAAACGTATGAGAGAAAATACAGCGTTACTGAATTAGAGTTTGCCAGTGTGTTATTTTGTGTAAACAAATTACGTTTTTACCTACTTGGGGCAAGATTCACCATTGAAACGGACCATGCAGCGTTGGTACACATAATGAAAAATAGGTTGGTAAATAATAGAATTCATAGGGGCATTCTTTTACTCCAAGAATATGATTTTGAATTTAAATATATCAAAGGAACGGACAATATTTTGGCTGATGCGTTGACGAGAGATGAACAATTCCTCAAAGAGGATCACCAAACTCTCTACGTAGACATTAACATAATGAGAGAAGAAGCAGGCTTATTTTCTTTGGCCAAAATCAGGGAAAATCAGGAAGAATTGAATGAAAGAGAAAAGCAATGGGCTGAACAAGAAAATAACCTATATTTTAAGAGGGTCGATTGTAAAGAACTCTATGTAATCACGGAGCAAATGGCAAAAGAAGTTTTTTTAAAGTTACACTGTGACAACGGACATATTGGAAGTAGAAAGGTGTGGCTTATGTTCAGGGAGAACTACATTTGTCGACAGGACTATACAATAGCCAAAGAGGTGACTCGAAATTGTGTGATATGCCAAAAGTGTAAAAGTAGGAACTTTAAAAATGAAAACGTCACAAAAAACGTCGTAGCTCGGAAGAAACTGGATATTGTTGCTATTGATATGTTGAGCGATTTGATACCAACAACTCAACGGAATAAACACATATTAGTTATGGTGGATCTTTTCTCAAAATATGTTAAATTGTACGCATGCAGAACCACAAAAGGAATTGAAATACTTAGGAAGATAGACAATTTTATAGAAACGGTGGGAAGACCAGACAATATTTTATTGGACAATGCGACATATTTTAGGAACGAACGTTTTAAAAGGGAATTAAGAGAGAGGGGCATCGATACAAAATTTATAAGCATCCGTCATCCACAGAGCAACCCATCGGAGCGTTTTATACAAGAAGTCACAAAATTTCTACGAATTGCCGCGGAAGAACATCATCGACATTGGGACAGAAAAGTGTTTGAGATCGAGACCTATTTGAATTGTGCTCCAAATACGGTTACCAAAGAGACGCCTTTATATATAATGAAAGGAACAATGCCTACAAGACCGTGGGAAGACACCGCCCCCAGACAATACGAAGAAGTGATCGAGTTGGTTCAAAGAAGATTGAGACGAAGTGGAGAGAAATATCTCCAAAGACAATAGAGAACCCGAAGAAGAAGGCCGATCAAATTCCAGAAAGGAGATAAAGTCTTAGTGAAGGCACTGAGGGTGTCGAATTTACAAAATGGTATTTGTGCTAAATTGATGCCGATATTTGAAGGTCCATATAGGGTCAATACGGAAAATGGGGTAAATAGTTATGAATTAGCGCACATAGAGACAGGAAATATACGGGGTATTTTTAACATTCACGACATCTATCAATATCATGAATAGATTTTAATAACATAGTGAAATAATTTGATCCTGGAAAACTTTTGTCATTTTAAAATTTAACAAAGAGTTTTCGGCAGATCAAATGGCGGGGATTTGTTATGATATGTAAAATCGAGAAAAATATTGGGTTGATTAAAATATTTCAAAGTTCAAAAACATTAAATTAATTCAGATAAGTAGGATAATAAACAACAAACATTTCGAAGAAGGAAAGTTATTAAATTCTTGGATTACCTGTACTAAACAAAATATAAGCTATACATAAATTATTTCTTTGTTATACTTGAGTGACCCGCATAAGTTTAAGTGAAATCCAAAGACAATTGAACCGGGTTTTCCAAATACATTAACGCAGTGATTAGAGACAATAGAAGAGATTTTAGAAAGAGGTTTTTGTTAGTTTTTAAGAATTATAGAAAAATATTATTTGTAAATAAGTTTTAGGAAATTTTATAATTATAGGTAAAAATTTGTTTGTTATCGAAATGAAAAAATGGGGGAATTGTGACGAGTTTTGATTGGCGGAGATTGAAAAAGGTGGGATAGGTATGTAGGAATGAAAGTTTAGCTAGATTTAGGAGAGAGAAAAGATAATCAGTTGGTTTTCCAAGTCTGTAAGACGAACAGTGATTGTTCTCTGGCGGTTCCCGAGAAGTAGCAAGCAGTAGTGTTGAATGTTAGTGAGTTTTTGTGGAGTTAGTGTATCTGACAGAAGCTGAAGCAACAAAATATTTGAAAGTCATATTTTTCTACTTATATTCCAAGAGTCACTGTTCAGGCCAACGAGAGATTCAGTTTATCGTAAAGAGAAGATATTCCAAGAGTCATTTTTCACTCGGGCCAACGAGAGATTCAGTTTATCGAGAGGAGAAAGGCTATCATAATTTGAATGATTTGTGCTTTTGAAGGAGATCATTAAGGACGATATACTTGCAACAATCTGTTGTAAGATTGCTGATTACATAGGGAGCGTTTGAGAGGAGATAATATAGTCTACAAGGAACAAGGATTTGGACCACTCATCATCAGAGAGAGATATTTTTTGTTTTCTGCAGTTTTTCTTTTATTGATAACACAATTTTTACACTTAATTTAGAAAGGATGGAAATATTTTGATTAGGAGAGTTAGAATAGTTTGGGATTTTGAGATTTCAATTAATATTGTTTGTACCATTAATTTTGATTGTTCACGTACGTAGAACACAATTTTGAGAATCATTATATGAGATTTGTTTATTGAAAACTTTTGAGTGTGAATTATTTCATTATTTTTATTTCAATATATAGTGTTAGATCATATGTGTTTTTTATTATTCCGGTATTCTTTGGACCTTACCTTTCACATGTAATAGCATAGATATTGAAGCACGAATTTAACCCTGAGATAAAAGAATTAAAAATTGTGATAGAGTCATAATCATATCATTTAAATAATTTTAATTAATCAAAAAAATTAATTAGCTAATTATTGCTTGGCGCACCAAGACTTTAAATATCACAATAATACATATACATATATATATATATATATATATATATATATATATATATATATATATATATATATATATATATATATATATATATATATATATACCTTTACTATATCTTCTATAAAGTTTTTTTTATTTCCTGTACCTTTCTGGGATTGGTGTGGGGAGAGAATGAACAGGGAACGAACCCAGGGCTGAGCAGTCGAGCAGAGCACTATTCTGATGGATGGAACGGTGGGCGTTTTTCTCTTGAATATCCTTAGGGATATTCGAAGAATTTCTCCCCTCGTTTCTTCCAGCAGAGTGGTGTTGCTTAACGTCCTGGTCTTAATACGAATAGACTTTACAAAATCTTTAACTCAGAAACATAAAAATGTGACTTAACCACTTTTTGCACTGACCCCTCCAATTTCTTAAAAAAAAGGCAATGCAAGATTATGCTGAACGCTATCAAACAGGCTCTGTCTGACAAGTATAAAAATAAATAGAGAGTAGGTATCTACTCTTATGTACTGTGAGCAGAAACTCATTACATCAAAATATTTTTATTCATATGAAATCGAGTACAAACTTTATGTTCATACTCATGGCAGCTCATACTCGGAGTTTATACTCCGTTTTTATTCATACCACCCTATCTCTAGTCTACTTTAAATTTTTGGACTGATACTGTTGCTGAGATTTTTTAATGAGTTAAAGGCCTCATTGTAATCAAAACATAGATTCTACGAGTAGTTCTACATTATATTCCATAAAATATTTTAGCAAGAAAAATATTAGCATTATATAATTACAATTTAATAAACCATGTGCAATAAGGGATTTGTTTAATTTTTGTTTATTTTTCTCATTCTGCAGTCCTCGAGTCGTTTACTCTCTCATAAAAGCCATAACTTTGTTATTTAACAAAAGTAGGTCAAGATATAATAAAATATCATACCGGAATTCCAGCAGCTATAAATTCTCTCAAAAAAACTGAACCAACAGTCATCAAAACATTGACGACGATGCACCTATTAGAAACCCAGGCTTTTAACGTCTCCAAAGTCGACGCACACAGCGCCAGCGTCATCATGATACAGTAGCAGCAAGGATCTCCGGCGTCCGTCCAGTTCAATCCTCTCCCTACCACTTTCCTGCAAAGCACACTCCTGCTAGTGGCAAGGCGCCATCCCCATATCGGCAGTCAGTTGTTTCGCGACTGCAGCGCAGTAGAGGTAGCTTGTGTAAATTGCTGATCGACATTCAACTGTCACGTTGTTTACGTAAAAACGAAAGTTGGTTTGAAGTTGAAAGTGTGTGCAGGCGAGATTTGTGATTTGTAAATGTAAGGGAATCAAAAGAAGTGCATGAATCAATTATTTTTACTGTGAAACGTGGTTCTGTTTTCAGTTTTTTTAGTGTTTCTGTTTTTGGATTATTTTTCTTTATTTTTTTTCTGTAAGTTTCTTGTTTATTTCTAAATTTAACTATAGTGAAAGTAAGACAACGTTCTACATATTTACGAAATAATAAATTTATGTTTTATCCGAAACTAAAATTGGCCAAACGTGAAATATTTATCGCAAAATGACTACTATATATAGAATTTTTAAATACAATCAAAATACATTTATTAAAAAAGTCATTATATTTTCTAACAACGGCCCTTATCTTAATGTTAATCTAAATGCTTAATTGTTTTTAAACAACTTAATGATTTAAATTGTTATTGTATTATCCCAGAAAAAGCGAAAAATACCAACAGCTGTCAGGTACAAATAGTAAGAATAGTTGGAAAACAATAATGTCTTTATATTTAAATATAAATAATATTTAAAGTTTATCTGGAATTATCGCCAAATAAATGACTAATCACATTGATACTAAATGGGAAAAACACTTTGTATGAGGCATGCACGTATTTGGTACCCGATAAACCATTACATATCATTTTTTTAGAGGTTCTTAAGCTGCAATCTTTCGTAGAATAACTAACATCTTATACCTATATACTAAATTAGCACCAATAGATCTACGACTTCTGATTACTTTAGTTCCAAAAAACGTTACTTTTGCAAAGTAAATAATATATACTTTTATATACATATTCAGTTTAGTTCACTTTAATCTCAGTTTCTTATTTAAGTTACCCAGTAACTAGATTGCCTCGATATTTTCTTGTTAAAAGAGTTATTTTTTATACTTTACACAAGGTTTGGCATTACTTTCTCGATGTGGTACACTCCAAGGTTTACATGAAGAACTTTGTTTCGGTTATAATAGGGTGCAGTCAGCATGTAATTATTTTATTTATCAATATTCCTTCTTACTTGGATATATTATATGTTTTCTGTCGTGTCGTATAATAAAATCTGATATTTGGTTGCATGATACTGATATAATTGGGATTAATTTTTTTAAATTTCTGTATTAACTGTTTCTTAAACTTTTTCCAATGTCCTCAATATTTTGGCTTTTATAAGTACTTGTTGCAGGTATCTAAATCTGTATTTTCCCACCTCAGCGTTCATAGCATCTAAGTGTTTATTCTTACAGTTCATGTATCTGCAATGTGTTATGGGAATTAACCCCAATTTTAAATGAAACTACGTTTGTTATGAAGTTTGGATTTCCATTTCGGAAGCTCTGAAAATTTACGAAATTAATATTAAAACGTAATAAAACAGATTTCGGTGATTAGTGCAGATAGGATTGAAACGCATTAAGCAACACTGAGTGATAGATTCGGTTTTAGCATTAAAAGTTAAGCAGGGAAAAATTATTAAACCATGATAAAAAGAAATTATGATTTACTTCCGGTTCCGAGTAAACAAGTTTACTTGCAGACTATTATAGCACAATTTTACTTCTGATGAGTCTTAGGTGGCTGATAGGCAGTGCTTTTCAGATAAAACTATTCACCTTAATTAACTTTTAAACTTCTAATTTTTAGGAAAAGCGCAAAACCACGTCAATTAATATTTGAGGGGAGGAACATCATGTCATATTTAAACTTGTTGGGAGAGGCATCCTCTCAACCTCCGTTTCATCCCAAAATAATTTTTAAATTACTTACACCCTTTTTATTTGATATTTGGATTCTCATCTATGTACTGATTTCAAAAATGTATAACACATGATGCTTTGAGTAATAAGTTTATGAGAAAAACAAATACAAAAACAATGAAAACCATTTATTCATTGGGTAACTCTGGTACCAATTTAATTTTGTATGGGTGAAACTTAGGGGGACTCGGAAGGCTGTAGAAGATGTAACACCGATTGCTCTGCTTGTTGTTGACAATGATTGTGATTGCTCCGCCTCTTAGTCAACTTGCCCTAAAATGTCTACTTGGATTGCTTCGTTATCTATAAGTCCCTGTCGGTTATATTTTTTATTGCAAACTGACCCTGTTGCTCTAAATTTCTGCATCAGTTCAATCACATACTTATGAGTTGCATGTCTATTGTGGTGTGTTTCATTAAAAATTCTAGCAGCTCTTGCACATGTATTATTTTTGTAGTATAAACCTAAAATTTCAATATTTCAATTCTTTCTTGCAAAGTGTAAGTGTAAACCATTTCAGGGATCACATTGCACACGTATGAAAATAGTATGTTACAAGTTAGAGGTGTGCTTATTAGTTCTTTTAGACGAACTAGTTCAAGCGAACTATTTCACAAAAATGAACTAGTTCAGTGAACTAGTTCGCGAAAGAACTATTTGTAGGACCGAAATCGAAATCCAACCCTAACATAACTGGTTGCCAGATGTCTCGTCGTATCATCACACAAGCTCGGCGCCGGCCGCGCGTTTTCTTCGGTTTTCAGTCAGTCTTTCACTCTTTCACTACCGTACAAGTAGTTCGGGTTCGGAACCATTTCTTTCGATCGTATGTTTAGGTTTAAATGTTTTAAATTTATTTCTCAAATGTTTTGCAAATAACATTTTTTTTATTTGCAAAAAATTATTAAGATTTGTTTTTTATTAACCGTTTTAAATATAAATATGGTTCACGTATGATTTATTTCTATATTTATTTACGTATACTCATAGGTATCTATATTAGGTTATTTCTACAAGAATCTTACAAAAAAAATCAGTGAATTTTCTAGGAACATTAAATAACACATTTTCATTCTCACTTTTACATAAAATTATATTTTATGTAGATGCATCAATCATTTTAACCACAGCTTAAAATTGTTATTTCAAAATTACAATACGAGAAACAACACAGCATGTCAACGTTCAAGCCAATGCATGGGCATGGCATAAGATCCGAACCATTATGATATTAAGATAAAACTGTTTATGTTATTGTCACGTTCATAAGAATTATGATCTGTTATCTGAGGCTAATCGGCACTTCTTTTTTTAAACTAGTCAGTCGGTCAGTCCATCCCATTCACAAAATAATAAATATATGATCTCATTCATTCATTATTTTCTTCTTTAAAAGCTGAGACACAATTTATAATGCAAATCGTTCGCAGTGAACTAGTTCTATGAAAATTAATGAACTAGTTCAATTAGTTCAGTTTAAAGAATCGTTCATTTGAACTATTTCGATGGTGAACTACACATCTCTATTACAAGTTATAACAAATTGTCATTGGCTATTAACCGATTAAAATGAATGTCCAAATAATTTTTGGTTTTTGAAGGTACTACAAATAGTACGGTTAAATATTTAAAAAGTTTAAATTATTGTACAACCTATTTTGTTACAGTCAATTAAGGTGAGAGAGATACTATCTTTTTAAAAGAAAAATGTCTATCTCATAGAGTCATCATTTCAAGCCGAATGTATCATACATTTTTGAAAACAGTACAAGGGAGAATCAGTACAGGGAGAATTCAAATATAAAATAAAAAAGAGAGAAGTACTTAAAAAAATAAAAGGATGATACGGGGGAGAGAGGGTGTATTTCCCAGCAAGTTTAAATATGAAATAATGTCTCCCCCTTCAAATAATAATTAACGTGTTTTTGCGCTTTTCCTAAAAATTAGAAGTTCAAAAATTACTGATGAAAGTATGTATTTTTAAAGAAAGAGCACATGAATGTGTTTGAAAAACAGAAAAATTAGAAATGGATATGAAAAATTAGATAAACTTATTAAAAATAGAATTAACAAAAAGAGTAAAGAAACTATTAAGCGAAACAAAATTCTAACAGTTCTATAACAAAAGTTGCATACCACTTAACATAAAGTTGTTCAAATGTAAAGAAAAGCTCCCGAAATTTGAAACGATAGAGATAAAGAGTAAATATTCACAGGAACTATACATATCCGAAAAAAGAGGACTGCTAAACTCCGTTTAAATAAGATAATAACCAATTTATCAACAAATTAGAATTCACAAGAAAACTAAGTTTCTGTAGCTGGCTGTATACCATGTATCACAAAAAAAAATTTTAAAATCCTTTATAAAAGGTTATTAAATAAAAAACCCAATCGGGCTATGTCATGAAGACAAAACGTTTTCGGAATCCATATTCAATCATCAGATGTTTTGAGCCACTAAATATCTGGGTAAAATCCCGTTAAAAGTTATAGGTTACAATTTAGTTTACATTATTCAATCTTATATGTTATAATGTCAAAGTTACCAGTGGATTTGATAACATGGCAATGTACGACGCCACATGAAGTTGCTGCTCCTGAGACAAAGTCAAAGACAAAGAGACAAGATAGAATTGTACCCACCACCAGAGCGAACAGATTTCCAAAAAAAATTATAGTACGCTAGATTATATTCAGACCCTCAGGATCATCATTAAAGAGCAACAAAGTATAAAATGGAACTACATCTATGTTTTAAAGATTACAGCGCGGCGTTTGACTTGTAAAAAAATCTCAGCAACAATTTTATCAGTCCAAAACTTTAAAGTATAATACAGATATACGCAACTTATAGAAAAATATCGACGTGCATGCTGCAAATACAGTAAGGCTTCTCACCAACAGAGCCCAAAAACTCTAAAAGTAGAAAGGGGAATAAGAAAAGGGGATGCTCTATCGTCAAAACAATTTACGATTGTCATGTGTGCTATTTTTAAGCAACTAAACTGGACAAACAGAGAAATAATTAACCTATATTATTCAAAAGGTTTAGAATTAATAGCAGACAATCTAGAGGCAAGAGTAGAAATTCTAGAGAAATCACAGTTCATGTTAATGAAATTAAAGAAAATACAATGGAATGTAAGATTAATTAATTATATATACAGTGAGCACGTAAAGGTTGGAAGGAATTCGTTAAACGCTTGATTTAGCCATTGGATAAATAAAAATTACACAGATGGATTTCATTCTTCAGTTGCACATTTTTATACCTTATTTTGACACTATTATCGAAAAGAGCGCATCTTTTTGTATACGAATGTCATATTTGATCTTATGTCGCTTATGTCACATAACCGTATATTTGATAAATACATGATATTTTACTCATATCTAAACGTAATATATAAAAATATAAACAGTGCTAAATAAACCTACAAACTATTAAATTAAATGATTAAATTGCAAACCATTTGCCTCTTGACAATATGCAAGACGATGATAAAACTCTTGCAAAACATTAAGAGTATCAGCATTACTTCAATTAATTTCGGTTCTAATTCTCTCTTTAAGTTCATTGATACTATTAGGTTTGTTAAGGTAAACTTTATACTTTTCTTATGGAATATCCTCATCTGCCAATTCATATTAGGAAAACTATTATTTAGGTATTCACATACATATAGTGCGTAATGCGGTGGTGCTGCATCTTGCTGGTACCATAGCGAATTATCCGGTAGCTGAGTATATAATATGTATAAATTTTTTTAACAGCCTATGATTCAGGAAGTATTTAATGATTATTTTTATTTGAAAATTGGGAAATATTGAGCTTTTTTATGTGGATGGAAATATTCTAAATACCATACTTACCATTGCTCGGTGTGTGTTGGATTCAGGGTAGAAGAAAACATCCAAGCCCATTTCCCCCTGAGTAGAGGAGGTCCTGCAAACAGACGCCTTCCTGTTGCCCTGCCTTCCAACTAAAACCACCCATTCTTCGATGTATTCAGTTATTGGACGAAACTAGGGTGCAAGGGAAAGTTTAGTTATTTGAACAATTGTTGATAGAGCATAAAAGCGATATTAAATAAGTATTTTTTTTTTAAATTTGTTCGAAATGGTCTATTCTATTGCAGAATGCGTTGAAATTTTTTCATACTGATGTAATCGACGGAGGAGTCCGTGTATGGAGAAGATAAACCACAGGCAAGCAAGTGTAGAGGCAAAAAATAAAGGAGGCCAAGGCTCAATTTGGGCTGTAGTGCCGTAGAAGAAGAAGATTTAATCGAAAATGATAACAAGTACTAGAAAGATGATTTGTTTTTCCAACAAAATGCCGCACCTCCGCATTGTAAGTTAATAATCGGTTTCCGAGTCAATGGATTGAACCAAGAGGTTTTATTAAATTGCCAGCAACATCTTCCAATTTAACTCCCCTGGACTTTTTTCTCTGGAGTTATTCGAACAGCTAATTAATTATTGTATAGACGTTGGTGGTCATCATTTTAAAAATTTAATTAAATAATTATAGCTGATGAGTAAACTATTTTGAATTATAAATATATTAAATTAATTACCTTAAACAAATTAATTAATTAATTAATGAATTAATGTTTTAAATTTCGTTTTAATGCAGTTTTTGACTTGACGCAAAAAATTGGTAATTGGCACTAGCAAAACATAGGAGTTATTTTCAGTTTTTAAGAGGTGTAATACTTTTAATAAACGAATACTTTTCACAAGAATAGAGTTAAAAAGGAAAATAACATGGACGCCTGAATTTTTTAGCGAAATAGGTACTTGTCTAATGATGTGCCACACATGGTATATTACTTATTTAAAATGAATGATTTGTGATACTAGAGGGAATGGATTTACTAATAACAGATATCTATATCTTAAAAAGGTGTACTCTGGAAAAAAGTCGACCTGTTTTAGCATTTTCACAAAATCCAATGAATATTGTCAAATATCAGTGTCGAGGTATTATGCCAAAGGTATTGAGTGAAACAATGACCGATACCAACAAATTAATATTAACCTGAAATTTAAGCATTCTACAGTAAAAAAAATTACAGGAATTATAGAAAGAGCAATTTGAAAGGTTAGATTCAAAGATAAGAGGTCAGTAAGTTAGACGGGGAGATTAACCTAAATGAAAGTACAACCGTAAAACTTTGGACAATGCAGCAAGTTTAGTCATAGTTTTGCTGTCCATTTTTTTACATAAAGTGGTATACCTACTCGATTTGTAAATGAATGATACCACAGTTTTAGGGCATATTTTACTGCAATTTTTTGTTAATAGCGCAGCGTCGTAAAAACTGTACTATCAATAATTTTCAAGTGGAGTATAAACAATTAACATAGTTTAATACGATCGTGTGACAAACGTTTTTTGGTTTTAAACTACTATTCTAGAAATAAGGTTAAACCTATTCAACAATTCTGTTTTAAGATTAACTTATTATAAACATCGTGAAATTTCAGCAGCGTGGGTATATTGCTAAATTTTGTTTGTAATTCTTGATTATTTTTTAGATATCTAAATAAATTAATACTTTTTATCAGTTTCTATGAATGTTATACTGATAAAACAGCATAATGTTAAAGGAGAACAAAAATGTGATTCCATTGAAGCATGGTGTATACATTATTCCAATTTACTAAGGTCTTCTGCGCCCCCTATTACAATACAAAGGATAACCTAAATTAGCAATGACTTCATTGTAGATCTATGAATTCTATTCTACAAGATAGTTACTTACTGCTCTAGGAGATTGAGCACTAATTTAATTTCCAATTCATGAATTTTAACCAACCAATTCGTAGATTTGTATGCATGTGTCTGTATTCTGGTATATTTGGCAATATCAAACATTTTTTAATTTGTGGTTAAATTTTTGCAAAGAATTAGCATTTTCGCTTTTTCTTAGTAGTTCATTAAGAGGATCCCTTGGTGTTCATTGTTTCGCCATATTTTTAATTTCGAGATTATAATAGTAAATCCAAATTTTATTGACCAGTCAAAATATGTCCAAAGGTCGAGAAGCAATAAAAAATTAAGTTCCTCCTTTGGTATGGGCAACCGGGTAACTCAAACAAAATATTTTTTTATTAAATAACCATGTCTGTTATCTAATGCAATTTTACTTAACTGTCATCTAATAACAGACGGTAAACTTTTAAATCATATTACTAGGGCAATACTACAAAGTACAGTAAGAATTTCTAGACGTCAATTAATGATTTATCACTTGTGCTCATATGATTACTTTTAAACTTAACCACACATAGTCTCCATTTAAAATAAATGAATGGGTTACAGTTAAACAGTGTTTAACCATCTCTACTATTAAAATATTATTGCAAAAAAACTAATTGACAAATATCAGTACTGTTATTTACCTATTAAAACAACATTCATACAAGAATGTAAAGACGATTCCTTTTGAATTCAAGATATCTCTTTATTAGTAGCATTTTCAGTCGTATGATGCCAATTCTAATTTCTTAGTTGTTTTTTCGGTCTAAAAGTTAGTGCTATTGACATAGTATAAAATATTTAGCTCTCTGTTGGTAATGTTCAGATAGTGATAGATCGAAGATAAATCAAAGACGAGAAGGCTTTTACGTATTAATCCATATTTCATGTATACTGCAAAAGCTTTCTCAAAAACAATTAAACAATCTTTTTAGATATTTTTAGTATCACAGTATAATAGTTCAGGAAAATAAAATTTTTAGGACATCTTGATAGTCAGTTTTTCTTCCGATAATAATATACCTGTAGTAAACAAACCTAAACGTTTTCTACACCTTAGTGCAAAAAATGCCATTTTTTTTAACTTTCCCTTACAATTAAAGAACTATCTATACTTAACATTTTATCTGTTCTGAAAAATCTTTAAAATGGCATATTAGAAATTTCATTACATTAATTTTTTGCTCCAAAAACAGAAAACAAAGGCAACATGGTTAATTGTTTATACATACATACATAATGATTCCTCTTCTACCTTAAGGTGTAGAGGAAAGTGATTCTAGCTTTTGATGAATTTTCTCTATGCTTTTCTGTTTTTCGTCAATTGTGTTGCTTTCTGCCAACATTTGCCTTTATTTTGTAATGTGTCTGCTTTGTCACTGTTTCACTATTTTATTGGTCTGCTTCTTCCGTTTTTAATTATTGGTTTAGCTTCCCACACTCTTTTCACTTGTCTGCTATTGTCCATTTGTCTTATGATCGAACAATGCTAATTTTTTCTTTTTTATTGTATCAAGTAACGGTTTAATTTTAAGTCAGTTTTTTATTTATTCATTATTGAGTCGGTTTGTTTTTCTTGCTCCTATCGTTCTTGTCAGGTATTTCATATCTGCTGCTTGTATCATACTCTGGTGTCTTCTGTTTAAGATCCAGTTTTCTGCTCCGTATGTCAGTGTTGGCGTACATATTGTTTTATTTATTGTCATCTTAGTTTTTATTAATATTTCTTTGTTGTTGTCTCTATTTAGAACCTGGAATGTTTTCTCTGTTCTTGAGATCGTCCTCGATGCTTCCTCTGTTATTTATTACTGTTCCCAGGCATTTGTATATGTTTATTTGCTTTATTTGTTGTTGATCTATCAATACTTAGATTTGGTCATCCGTGTGGTTTTTTCTTGTTATTTTTATTATCAGTGTCATTTCTTTATTTTCTTTAAATTTCTCTAAATTGTGTTTAAGTTTTCCTGCTGTTTCGGCAAATAATACTATGTCATCTGTAAATACGCAAATCTCTGCATTAATCATTTGCATTTTATTTCATCCTATACATTATATTTTTTAAAGGTTTTCTCAGATTCTTTATCTTCATCTGTTACATTTATAAAAAGTAGGTACTGGGCTTAAACCAGCTCCTTGTCTAACTCATTGAGTTGCTTATTCCATATCTATAAAATTACAGTATACTCCTTTATTTTTTTAAGGTATTCTGTATTATCTGTTGCATAGTAAATATAAGATCTTGAGTGTTTTTACTATCCTCAATCCGTTTGTTTGTTTAAAACTTTTCAAAAAATCACTTTTATGATTGCTTTTAAAGCGGAGACTTGAAGTTCTTAACAAACTCAAAATTTGAGCTAGATCCATCAATTAGTTTGAAATTTATTGAAAGATATGAAAATTGAAAGAACTTAAGACATAAAATAATAGAGATATGGAAATTCTACTAGTACCTACCATATAAAATGTAAATATTTTTTCTTTCAGTATACCTACACCGAAGAAAGTTAGGAAAAAATCAGTTTTATAACCAAAAATAGTTTTCAAAATTAGTTATGTTTAACGCCTAAATAACTAGAATAACTTTTAAACTATTACTCGTAGACGAAATATTTTTTATATTTAAAAAGATGAAAATTTTACACTTTTCTAATGAGGATGCAACCCAACTTTTCTAATGCAACTCAACAGAATTACAAGAAAAGTCCACAAAGCAAAAAATATCGTAAAAAGTCCAAGGAAAAAATGGATACAGCAAGTAGTAGAGGCGGGAGAAGTTAAACAAAAATCACTCGACGAATTAAAATTAATAACAGGAAATAGAAAAGAATGAAAAAGATGGCTGAATCGAAATTAAAATAGCCAACCCAAATCTGACACCCTGATAGGGTAAAAGGAAGAAAAGAAAGAAAGACAATTTGACACGAATTTTAACACAAAACAAAGTTAAAAATAAAACTGAAATAAAGATTAGTCGGACCATGTTAATGGAAACTAAAAATTCAGACTTTCAAAAATGTGACTGAACTTCAAAGTACTGTAAGTTTCGATATCTCCGGTTGTGGTGGATAGATTTTGATCTTTTTTTATTTCGTATGAACTGTTTGCATGAAATCTTCCTCTTCTGATGAAAAAGACAGCAAATATTTGATTTCACGTAAAAAGCGTCTATGTATCTGTTGATACGTATTTCGACTTAATAAGTCTCATCAGAACAGTTATTCATAGCCGTTCTCAACGTAAAAAATAATCTTTTCTGTCTTTTAAGAAGCAACAATAAAATGGCTTCATTATGGATGCAATAGCGACATCTGATAGAAAAATCGGTGTGATAGGTTCAAAACAAATTCAGATTTCTGCTTTAATCTGAACCTTCTATAAATGCAAGGTATAACAGACGTTGATAAAGATGTTAATAGAGACATGGGGAATCTAAAATTTGCATTCCATGACATGTCTATCAACTAAGCAGAAATCCTTAACGAATTTGTTTCTTGTACTCATACAGAGTAGATCCAAATAAAATGAAAAAGACAGCAAAGATTTGATTTCACGTACAAAGCGTCTATGAATCTGTTGATACGTATTTCGACTTAATAAGTCTCATCAGAACAGTTATTCATAGCCGTTCTCAACGTGAAAAATAATCTTTTCTGTCTTTTAAGAAGCAACAATAAAATGGCTACGTTATGGACGCAATAGCGATCTCTCATAGAAAAATTGGTAAGATAGTTACGAAACAAATTCAGATTTCTGCTTTAATCTGAACCTTCTATAAATGCAAGGTATAACAGACGTTGATAAAGATGTTAATAGAGACATGGGGAATCTAAAATTTTCATTCCACGACATGTCTATCAACTAAGCAGAAATCCTTAACGAATTTGTTTCTTGTACTCATACAGAGTAGATCCGAATAAAATGAAAAAGACAGCAAAGATTTGATTTCACGTACAAAGCGTCTATGTTGTATCAAAGCGTCTCTCGTATTGTTGCTTCTTAAAAGACAGAAAATATTATTTTTCACGTTGAGAACGGCTATGAATAACTGTTCTGATGAGACTTATTAAGTCGAAATACGTATCAACAGATACATAGACGCTTTGTACGTGAAATCAAATCTTTGCTGTCTTTTTCATTTTATTTGGATCTACTCTGTATGAGTACAAGAAACAAATTCGTTAAGGATTTCTGCTTAGTTGATAGACATGTCGTGGAATGCGAATTTTAGATTCCCCATGTCTCTATTAACATCTTTATCAACGTCTGTTATACCTTGCATTTATAGAAGGTTCAGATTAAAGCAGAAATCTGAATTTGTTTCGAAACTATCTTACCGATTTTTCTTCCTCTTCTATATTTTCTTGTTTTATGGTTTTTAAAACTCATCGAGGGTTTGTACTTCTGGTAATCCTGTTGTAACTTCATCATACATATTTTTTGCACCTCACGTTTTTTAGTTTCTATTATGTATGCGATAGCGAATTGTTAAGACAATAAAAAATACGTTGGTTTTTTAAATCGAAGGATATTTTTTAGTACAACGGAAACTGACATTACTGAATACAAGAAAATGTTACGGTTAGATCATCCTTGAGACGTGACTACTAAAGATTAATTAGTTTTTACATACATAATTCCTTTTATGTCTAAGAAGGGATATAAAAAATTTGTAAATTCAATGTAAGTTAATTGTATTTAATTCTCACAATAGCGATTCTACAAAAAAAGTAGCATATATTTTATTTTCAATAGATCAATCAATAGTATATACTTCAATTTTCTTTTTATATTTTGCTTATATGTTTTAAATTCAATGACCCATAGAACCACTGACTTTAGTTTTTATTAGACGGATAAAAAACTGGATTCACGACCTGAAATATTGTTTGAAGTTTATATACAATATTATTTTTGTTTAACATATCTCCGAATTGCCTCTTATATATACACGTAGTTTTAAAAATTAAGCATCACCCAAAATTTTCGCTATTATTAACTCTTCAGAAACTGTTGATACAGATCATTTATACAAAAATATAAAAAAGAGGTTTTAAAAGAAACACTGATTTTGTTTAATAAATAAAAAATTAAAAACTAAAAAATTATTTCTAATTAAAATGTATTTAACAATTTTTCCGTCGACCGTCCATTTATGATCAATTTTAACACCCTCAAAATCATTGATTAATGACCCCTATTAATGAATGATTTTCTATTAATGAACGATTTCATTTATAGGCAACACAACATACATTGCTTGCATAAATTAATTAAACGCTCTGTGATTGGCAGTGACCTGTGGTGTAGGCAACCAAACATATACCTATTTATATTCCCACTAAAAAATTAATTTAAAATGATGTAGCCGCTGTTAGTACTATCTGTCATTGTATGTCATTATTTACTTTATTGTTTAAAATTTTGTGTATTTTTGAAAAATCAAAGGATGGATATTGACGAAGAGTTTAATTTAACTCCACCAGAATTTAACTTCTTCTATCACAGAATTTACAGAGGTCCAAGAAGACTTAAATATACATTTGTCAAAATGCTATACAGCAGATAATCATTTATCAATATCTTCCTTTAATTTCAGTAATTGTACTTTTTCGAATATTAATGTTTACTATAATAAAATTACCACTAAGGAAACTTTGAATAAAGTCAATGAAAGCTGAAAAAAATTGTTGTTTATCGTTAAGTAAATAAATATTTAAACTAAGATATCTTTATTTCTGAAAAGTACGGTCGACGGAAAAGTTTTGTAACGAACTCGTGAATTAAAATGGCGATTAACAATCTCGAACATTAACACGCTCGCTTCGCTCACGCGTTAAAATATCTCAATTGTTAATCGCCCTTATTAATACACTTGTTGGTTAAATAACTATTAATATCGTGTATTTCCACCACGGGCATCGATGCAAGCCTAGATTCGAGCTTTAATACTGCAAGTCGATCAATCATTTCCTTGGGAAGATTCTTCCATTCTTTACTACAGGCAATTGTAAGTTGACGATGTGTTCTAGGAGGATTTCTTCGGACATAAACAACTATGGAGAGCACATCCCATGCATGTTAAATGGGGTTCATGTTTGGAAAAATCGCAGGCCACTCCAAAAGGCGAATACTTTCTGTCTCAAGATAGTCATTAACCGCTTGGGTTTTATGTCGGCGGTTTACTTACAGCTCCTCGCCATAATATCACAAAAGTTTTTGAAATCCGTGTAATGTACATTTGTCCTGTTAAAGTCCCGTCAATAATAACCAATTCCATGCGTCCACCTGCCATAATACCTGCCCAAAACATGACACTGTCACCAGCGAAAGGAAGAATGAGACGGGCATGTACTAGTTGTGCAGCTTTTTTTGGCTCTTTTCAAACTGGATTTCACCGGCTAACACTATTTAAACAGATTCTAGTCACGTCTGAAAAAATCACAATATTCCAAAACTGTTGCGGGAGCTGTATGTGCCCACTAGAGGCGGTGCAAAATATGTCTAGATTGTAGCTAAAAAACTCTTATTGGAGGACTATTTCTTAAACTTGACTTTAAAATTTTTCTTCTTATTGTAGACAACGATACTCTGACTCCTGTAGCATGCCTGATATCTCTTTAAAGGGCTGATACAGACATAGAAAAATTTCTTCGAATGGAAATTCTAACATTTTTATTCTGTTATTTATTAGTATCTCGTGGTCTACCAGAGCGAACTCAATTTTGTATTGAATTTGTCAACAGAAACCTATTCCATATCCGTAAAACATCACTCTGAGAAACACTCACCCTTTTCGCCACGAACCGCTGTGAATGGAATTCTTCATGTAAAACTATAATTCTTGCATGAACAATATTATCACAATATTTTATCTAATTTTCAACTTGCACAAATTTTTTTTCAGTCCTTTTTGACTTTTTGTCATTGTTCTTGCTTCATTTCATACGACTTCTTTCTATTTTACTTATTTCGTTGTACCAAATTACTTTTGGCCTTACACTTTTTTGTTTCCGTTTTGCTTTTGCTTCTAATACTTTCTTGGTTTGTCTTTAGTTCTCCATTCTTATCAAGTATCTCTACTAACTCAATTCTCTCTCTCATTTGGAAACATCTTATTCGATCTCTTTTTGTCACACCTAAAACTCCACTTAGATACTTTATTTCCACGGTATGAATCTTGTTTTTATGCCTTTGGGAAACTCTTCGTGTCTTGCATTTGTAAAGAATGTTAAGCGGATTGGTAAGCGGTTAGTGGTTTGTTTCTGAAGATATTGTTCATTGAGTAATAAAATTTTATCATATTCCCAATTGTCTCATTTATTTTAGTTTTCTTAATATCCTTTTATTATATATAATAATACATACGGCATTATACATGCGGCACAAAACAGAGAAACCTATCGTTTGATGGTCGCCAACCTTCGGTAGAAGACGGCACATAAAGAAGAAGAATATCCTTTTCTGTTTATTATCCTGGACTTCTAGGTATTTGTATTTATTTACTTATTCTATTTTGGTGTTCTTAATAATTATGTCTACGTTTCGTCCCCCAATGCTAATAAAATCACTTTTGTTTTTTATTTAGCTGTATTCTATGCTTTCTTTTTATTTTTACGTGCCATCTTTTAAAACTTTTCCGGTAGTTCTTTTTTATGCTTATCTATTAGCTTATTATGTCATTAAGAAATCCATATTCGGGGAGTAATACGTGCTATAGGTCTAACATAATTAAAATAAAATTGTATAAAAACAAAAAATCTTTTCAGTAGATATAAATTGTTGCAGTACTGCTTATGTATTATTTGAATAAAATACGTAATCATGCCTCATCCCATTTCACAGCTACAATTTTTGGTTTAGCGATTACCTATTAGCACCAAAAATATAAGAAAGATACTTATTGTATTTGGAATAGGACCTGGCCTGCCATAGCTCACTTGTTTACCACAAGCCGTCAGGAAACTCGGTTCACTTTCGCCTGTTCACACCTAAACTTTTTTTTACATCTTTAAAGAGAAGAAGGAAGTTCACACCTAAACTTTAATGATACTATTTGTATCCAGTTACTGTTCATGGATGAGTCTCATTTTTGCCTTAATCCAGATCAAAGAAGAGTCAATGTTGATGATCCGAAGAAAAAAGCGCTCATCATAACGTCTTAAAATAGTCTTTGAAGGAGGTCTACAATAGAGTGTATCACACATGAAAAAAAAACTGTTTGCCAATTATTCAATTTGCATTATGAGAACTTTATACTTATATATGATACTCAATATAAATATTACTAGAAGTACAATAAATACAAATGTAAAACTAATCTTTGTTTTTCCTTGTGTATCATGTTACAAAAGGTCCTTCTTTTTTAAAATCGGATGTATTTTTACAATTTTATATGGTTTTTATTACTTTTAACTATTATAACAAAATAGAACATTTGACTTCTTTAGATTGCTGTACATTCTAGCTTCGAAATATTGTATAAAATATTTTTTCTCGAATATATTTATTTAATCGATACCTTTTCTTGAGCTTTTATTTTGCCTTTATCTTTTTGGTTTAACATATAATCGCCAGACTTCTAATTTTTGTTTATTTGTACAAGATTCTGAACTATTTAAACCCTAGTAAAAGTTTAGTACTCAGATTTTTGGTAATGATCCGTCGAGATTATAGTTTACAGCTACATATGACTTTTTTTCTGATACAAGTCCGTTTTTTAACTCTGTTCACATTCGCTGATCAGTTTCTGGTTTTCATTGTATGTTAATAGACGAATTGTCAAAAATACATGTTTTTTGTTAATTTTTTTAAATTCTGGTTTATATTAATTCGTCAATGCCTGATTCCACATTTTTCTAGGTTTTCACCTTTCTTATCTTATTAGGTTGGTAGGACATCTTCATAGACATTATCATTAAAGTCTGTATCATACGAGATATTTTTATCATCTACTTAATGATTCAGTGGGTTCTTGAGCGTGACAACCTTCACATATCCTATTAAATAAAGGCCTTATTTTCCAAATCTTATCTCGTCTTTGTTCCACATTTATATCGGAATCAAAAACTACTTTTAATGAAGTTCTGATGGCATAAAAGTGTTGACGGCTCATTGCTCCTGCAATAATAGGGATTCTCCGCCAAATAATGTCTATTTGTGGATATTGCAAAGTTGACATTACCATCGTAATGCCGATAAAAACTTTGATTTGGCGTAAAGATAACCCCAAAGTTTTTCCTTTATTTAAAATAGCGGATCTATTAATGGAATTCACTATTTCCAAAAGAATAATATCATCAATATATTGATAAAAAAATGCATCCCACTCCCAGGATTCTACATCATTTACTAAATATGCAGGCTGTAACAATGATAATATCTACGGAGTAAATGTGCCACACCATTTATCAGTTAAAGCGTCATTTTTATTAACTCTAGATTGCATGCTTGTCGTTTGTCTACCTTTTCCCACGTTCTATTTTCTAGCAAAACGGCCACGGCCTCGCTCTTGTTCATGTCCCCGTCCTCGTCTTAAGGAATGTCTTCCTCGTCCAGAAGAATGAGGTTGAGTTACAAAAGACGTATCCGAAATAGCTGACAAAGATACACATCTAGAAAGATTACTGGAATCACTTTCTTCTACAATAGGCAATAGATCTAGATATATCTTCAGAATTTGTTCCTGCTTCATGAGCCTGGATGTGTTGTTTTTATTTTCGAAATCTGGATCATTGTCATAGTCATCACTTGAAAAGTCATCATTCGATGCATCTGAATTATTGAACAACTCTAATAATTCCTAATCTGATAATGCTGAAAATAAAAACTGTAACCAACAAATGTCCTATACGAAGTACATAAAAAAATGTTAACGTAGAGTGTTTGCCACCTTATGCCTACATAAAGGGTATAAATAAACATTTTATAGTCGGACAATTTTCAATTAAAGGTGACTAATCTACAAATTGAACTAAACGGTAGCGGCAACCATGTAAAATGTCAGCAGTAAATTCTTACCGGGGTCATTTTTATTGTGTATTTTTCGCCCATGTAAATATGTAAAAAAGTAAGATACTCTCATAAAAATTTGCCCCCGTAACAATATAAATTGGTGCGATTCACGAGTGTATAGTGAGACAAGTTCATTGAATAGTTTAAAACATCGGTAAACTTATCAATATTTTGCTGGTCTATATATATTTACGTTCTTAGAAAGAATGGGAATGAGAGAAATTTGATATTTTAGTTTATTCGTTATACATTAAATATGTGCATAGGCGTAGTGTGCTTTATTTCTTGAGAATATATTTATTAAATAGACTTTATTATTAACTTTAAAATAGTTTTGAGGTAAGTAAAATAAATTTGAGGCAAGTTTATTCTTTATATAGTATTAACCCATTAACGGCCGCTCAATATACAAAGAGAATTTTGACAATTAATTTATTAGATTGGAATAAAAACGCATAAGTTAAGACTAATTTACAACCAAAAAGATTTTTTTTCTCATTTTCAAGGAAAACAGTACAATTTTTAGTAAAGGAACATATTGTATCTTAAATGTAAATTAAATTTTAAGGTGAAAATTTTCGAAACATTCGGGGTGTAGTTGCATTCTACACCTTTTACATAAATAAATAGTATTACTTTTGCATATCCTACATTCTTGCACTATCGTTTCTTTTTGTAATGTGGCCAATATTGTCGAATCTGGTTTCATCTGGTAAAGCAAATTTAGATTGACGTCCATGTACTAAGTTTGACACTGATGTAGCGGTTTCTTCACTATTATAAATTATAAATATAAATCTATGTCGGCTCATGCTTTCTTTTATAATGTGCATTTCTTTATCCTCATCCTTTGACCAAGGCATATCAACTTGAAGCAGAGTGTGAACGAGATAATATACATATGCTAATTTTTTTTTAATCTATGTTATTCATTTCAAAATCGTGATGGTTATTCTGCAATGTATAAATATTTGTAAAATATAGAATGCTCTCAATTACTTTTTTATCAAAAAAGAGTGAAAAAACTTTAATATATGACTTGCCTCCATGGTTGGCTTTTATATTGTCTAAATATCAATCAGATTGATGTTGAATTACTACTAATATCATAATCAGAATTGTCAGAATTCCCAATCACTTGTATTTCATATGTACCTGCAATATCCGATTTTATTGATTCTTCACAAATAATAATATCATCAATGTCTTCTACATCAAAAATTTTAGTAGTTAGTGCCATCTTTATGTCATATTTTGAGAATTTACTGAAATAAACAAATGCACTACTATATACACATATTCACATAATAATAGTTTAGCTTACTTCATTTTAATTTATATGAACTTCATACTATATTTTTATATTTATATAAACAAATAAACACAAGCAAACAGAAAAACAAATACTACGTTTACAGCACACAGCCATTCTATAAATAGAGAATCAAGTGCAACGACGAGATCGTATGTTAAAATTTCAAATTGTTTCGTCTAATGGAAAAATAAGTATTTTGCAAAGATTTTTGTTTTTTGAAGTACTGCATTAGGTAATCTATAATAACAATAAAATTTTACTTTATTTTGTTAGACAACTATAAGATACCTCTTAAAAGACACATGATAATTTAATAATTATATCGGTCTTAGATTTAATTTCTACGTAATTACTTATGTGTTTAAATAAATAATTAAAAATTTTTTTTGGTACGCCTCTGCAAAAAGTTATCGTTAAGGGCTTCGTTAAGTGCGATGTTGCCAAGTTATCACCTTCAATTAAAAATTGTTTTAGTATATCTGTAATTACTCAGTATTTGTTTATTTTTTTGAAAAACTATATTGTTTACATTGTTTTACATATTTATGATTAAATAAATATTTGAAGATAGTACTTACACTTTTTTCTCCAAACACGCTCAATACGAGTGCTTTGTGCCATTGTCGCAAAAAAAATGAAATTGTGCACGTGCTGTCGGTTTCGTAGTTTCAAAATATTCCAATAGAGTGCCACATAGGGATATAAACTTATAATATTACATATAATTTATAGTACATTACAGTACAATTATAATAGTCCATTTGCGGTTAGGAAGTTATAGTTTAAAAAATATTAAAATTTTTAAGTCACGAAATCCAAGTTCTAGTCTAATTTTTAGTCCTCATAACTTTTTACATGGTGGATTTTTCTCTAAAAGCTATACATAAATTGAAAGTTTAAAATATTTCGACAATTTTTTATTGAAAAAATGGAAGAAACTTTATTTTTAATTAAGTTAACAATCAATAAACAAATAGCGTTCATCCTTATAGAGTCACAAGCACACAACTAGCGAGTACGTGTTGACATTATACGGGCTAAATAGTAGCTTTTTTAAAATTTCAATAACTGCTCGATGCAGGCGAATGTCGACAATACGTACTAGCCTGGTTTCTGCTTTTGATTCTGTAAGGGAAAAAGCTATTTGTTTATTGCTTGTTAACTTATTAAAAAAATAAAATTTTCTTTCAATTTTTCAATGGTAAATAATAAGTAAACTACTAAGACCAAATATCAAGCAAAGACGGAGTAAGGAGATAGATTAACCATAATAGAAGTATGAATAAAAAATTGAAGCTTAGTCCGGTGCAATAAAAATAAGATGGTCTGAGCACATCTTAAGGAAAGAGGAGAAAATAAAACAAGTGAATAAATATTTACCAGGTAAAATATCGAGCGCCAGGCCGAGGATAGGATAAAGAAAGCAGCTGAAAGGGAACATATGGACCATGGACAATAAATTTACAGATAAAAGAGACTGTAGATAAATAGTAGATAATTGTGGACCACTTAGTAAAACAGAAAACTTTGAAAGTCCCTACAGCTTACACGGTATATCTTGTTTGTATAGATATAAATTCATTCCCAAATATTAAAAAATGTTCAATAATATAAGACTTTTGTTTTTCTCTATATAAATTTGATAGTATTAAACTAACAATGAAACTTAATTCTCTTCTATACAATAGAACTTCTTTAACAAAGCGATCTTCTGTTATCCTTTCTTTTTAATTTGAAACATGTTATGTAGGATTTGTTATAAACTTGTTTTTGCCAACGTCACCGAATTTCCTCTCTTTTAATTTAAACAAAATTGCATTTAAAGTTACATGTTTCTTATTTGCACGTATTTGATATATAATATTACGAATTTAAAATTTTTGTCCTTCCCACATATCGTTCGTTTTGAGTCATAGCTGAGTTTTACGGTGATCGTTGTCTGGCAGTTCTCTATCCTTATTTTTTATTGCAGATCTTAATTTTGAGTTGCTAAAGGACCGACATTATTTTTCTGCAATAAACGACTTTTGTAGGTTAGAAATTAGATTATCTACATCTTAAACATCTCTTGGCATTATCAATAAAACAGTACGAACATATTTTCATAGAATAAACAATATATACATTAACACTTCCAAACAAGACTTTACCTTAACTGCCCTATCTTTACAAGCGTACGTGATATGAACGTTGTTGTGGGCTAAATATGATTTAATTAATTTTTTGAAATTGAACTTTTTTACTCTTTTATAAATAAATTTGACGTTAACCATTTTTTTATATTGGGTATCACCAATTTCCTAGTTATAAAATTTAAATCCGACTATTTCTTAGTATTTTTGATTTCTCACTTGCTGCTATCCCCAACGCATCAACCTAAATATTTTTTAATCGATCAGTTTAATCGTTACTAATTTACTTAATAAAAACCCTAGAAAGTTCACCGAATAGTCTATTTATTTATTCAAAGCTTAGCGAACAAAGTTACCATTTTATAATTAATTTTAGTTTTGCTGTTCCATTCTTGAAAGTAGGCACACATTTTAATGTGATACTTACATATTTTTAAACAAAACACTATTAGTTGGTAGTGTGTACTTTTTTTTTATTTATGTCACTTTTTATTGTAACATACCGGGGGAAATATTTTCTTCGTTAAATAAAATGAAAAGCTTACCCGTACATAATTAATTTTATAATTGACTTTAAAGCACTTGGAAATACCGACGGTTAATTGATTTCCATGTTATCTGCACCTGATTTTAATTTAATATATCTATGACATACCAGAGATACGACATTTCAACAATTAGAGCTCTAGTACAGGTTTAAAAAGTGAAATACGGAACTGCTTTGAATTAAATATGGAAGAATTTGCTCACGTACTTATTTGTAATGTCATAGTCGAATTTCAGTAGTTATGAACATCGGTATTATATCCATACTTTATTGACACAAAAGATCCTTAAAATATAGTTTTACAGTTTCAATTTTAGAAGTAATTCTGTATTTTGTTTTATCATACAAAACTTATATTGACATGATTTTTTTAATCTTCAAAATAACCTGAGATTATAAAAACAGCACCTAATTGACATTCTATATTATTTAAGTATATTATTATATTCTATAATGCTTTAATCTGCTCCTGGCGTAGACCAGATCACAACAAAGGTTATAAAATAAACAAAAGAGGTGTAACTCCGCTAGACAGCAGCAACTACAAAATGGTAGCCTTAATATCACACGCAAGTATCGTTCTACTTCATGTAATAGTCAAAATACTATAAAGCTTTTCTATTGCACCACATATCAGAAGAACAAGCAGAATTTCTCCTAAGGCACAAGAGAACACACCTTTAATGTCAGACAGCTAATCGAAAAAAACTCGTGAATTTAGTACGCCTGTGCTTATGGGCGTTTTGAATTACGTAAAGACCTTCGATAAAGTAAAATGGTCTATACTAGCGCGGAGATGGGGACACCCTACCACTTAATTTAGCTGATAAGACGTCTATGTGCACAGTAAAAATAGACAAAACACGTTAGGCAGGACTGCATAATCTATCCAATTTTGTTTAATATCTACAGCGAATACATTGTGTGAAAGGTACTAGATGGATGAAACGGTGGAATATCGGTTGGAACGTTAAAGCGTAGAAAATTAGTAACTTGAGATATGATGATAATACATTAATAAACGCTCCAAAACAAACAGAAATGAAAAACATAATAAATTGTTTGGAGAAGAAAAGCTAAGAGTATGGTCTACAGCTAAATAGGAGTAAGACAAAAATTATGATCGTAGATAGATCACAGAACAATCTTCGATATATTAAAGAGATTGGGGGCTTCGAAGTAATAAATAGTTTCATATATCTAGGGTCTCTTTTAACGGAGGATGCACCGAAGATGTACGCAGAAGGCTTACTATTGAAATAACATCGATGATAACACTAGTATAACAATTATAACAAAGTTATAACAATCTGGAAAAACTCGACCATAAGGGTACACACAAAATAAAGCTAGTAAGAGCACTAATTTTTGTCATAGCCACATATTCATTCAAAATGATGACTGTGAAAAAAGTAGATAAAAATAATAGAGGCTTTTAAGATATGGTTATATCACCGCATGTTAAGAATATTCTGGGTTAAACATCGAATAAATGTATACCAAATACTAAAACAACTTAAAGTAAAAAATAGATTGTTTAAACAAATACAATAGATGAAAAGACTAATTTGTTTTTGAACAAACTTATGACAAATCAAAGAATGGCAAACAGGAAATTATTTTTGAAGTGTGTAAACTTTTATTTCCTAGCTGAGAGCTTTCAGCTTACAATGCCATCTTCAGAGCTATGCTACAATATAACAATGATATAAATAACTAATTTAAAGTTTACAATGTTTCACTTACGTCAAGTATTTAAAGTATCACTACTAGGAGAAGTCTCATTGAGTAAAAAATTACAAAAATTTACTTTTTAAGCTGGTTCTGTTACAAATTTTACATTCAAAAAAGACAAAAGAGACTGTACACTGGACTCCACAAAAAACACATTAAAAATTTGGTTATGGTACTGGTGTCAGAACCCGACCATTTGTTCTAGATGATGGAGCAGATAGTATGAGGGAAATTGAATGCCAGCCTTTTAAATGATCCCCGGAAGGTGACAATTGACATATGTTATTGGAAAATTGTTGAATTGATATTCATAATAAAAGAAAAAATTATTGAAGTCTAAAATTAAGTTTTTTAAAAATTTATTTTTCATAGCATCATAATGAATATGTTGAAAATTGACTGAATTTCAAAGTAGGTTCAATCGACAAGTTATCCCCAAAATAAATTATTTAAATATAAAGAAGAAACTAGATTGTACAGTTTTTAAGTAGGTATAATACTTAAGTGTATTAAGAAATTGTATATTATACCTAGAATCTGAAGTAAAAATTAAAAATTGTTTTATTTGAATAAATTTAAATAAGATTGCATAAGGTCACTCTTCTTCCTCTAAAGTCTCACACAATAATTTAAAAAGAGGTTTATAATAATTGCAATTGAGATTGATTTGTATGTTTAAGCAACAATTAGGGTTCAGTTTCATTTATTTGGATAACTCAAGGTCTTCTAAAAGGTTACCAAATAATTATCATGTCGGGATAGTATTATAAGGTTTTTTCATGGTTTTTTTCTTATTATTTACTATGGAATCTCTAACAGAAGACTACTACACTACACTACACTACTACTACACTAACTACTGTCATCATGGCATGTGGTTGTCTTTTTAAAGATGAATCCCATACTATCATTTTTCTGACGGGTATTCTCAAGTTAAAGTTGATTTCATGTAATCGAATGAACTATCTTACAATAAAGTCGTCCCATAAAAGCCACCCAGCAAAATTTAAATATCGTCTACTTTAAATTTGTAATATGTCTGAATTGTCAATATGAAGTCAGATAAAATAAAATTATTAGAAGACTTTTTCACCAAGTAACAAAAAACAAAATTTGTTTAATTTAATCAATGTTTTGTATGTTGAGAACAATTTCCGAAGCGGAAATTGAAACGTCAATAAACATATTTTAAACTTGAATTGTGGGTTATTCCCAATAAAAATAGTACTTGCTTTATTTTTACATCATTTTGTTCACAAATTGTTTATAAACAAACTATTGTTACTATATTTTTGTACAAGCGTAAAGCATTCAAAAACAAAGTACACACGTGGAGAACCATTATCCATGTTTTATAACTGGTGTGTCACTAAAGAAAAAGCTGGTCAAAGTTTAAAGACGCATTGTCTTTTATGCTAAGCTGGTCCTACGCCTAACTAACGCAACTTAGAATTAAATCGGGTGGCTGTTTCTATGACCAGAATTCAAAAGTGCCAATCTTCTTGTAGAAAACTAATAGTCGAAAATCTCTAAAAAAAAAACTTTATTTCCGGGACAACAATTCAACATTTCGTTGTAACCCTCGTAGAATCGACGGTTACACGACGCCAAGCAACTATTCCTGGTCAGAGAAGAATGGAAGCAAATTGTAAAAAAAAATTAGATGGTGTAACCACATCTCTAAAAGATATTAGGACTGAGAAAGGGGGCTATTGTTCACTTTCTTGATTTATTTTCTTGATTCTTGTATTTTTTCGGTTCTAAATCTTTTTTGTTGGAAATAATCCATACATTGTAAAATAAAGTCTTCATTTTTGTATGGATTTTTATGTAGAACAAGATAAAACGTAACTGAAACAGGAGTTAGGGGGAAGATAAGGTCAAATAACAGATAAGCAAATGCGAAAAAAAAACCAAGAACATCAACTTATCTAAAACTTAATACTCATCAGAAATATACGTAAAGGAGTGTTAAAAATATAATATGAATCATAAACAGAAATGGAATAAATGAAGAAATAGCAACAGCAATAGCAGACTTCGTATAAAATCCCGACCAATATTTTAATATGTGTGACTAACAAATGGTGGAAAGTTATAAACAAAGATATTTAATTAGGAAAAAAATTCTTTTGTATGTTTATGGGTTTCTAGATCTTCAACACAAAAATATGTCTGTAACTTACTTTCTTGTACAGCGACCAGTTATAGACCTACAATCAACTGAAGGTCAAAGTTTAAAATAGAAATTAATTTGTATACTCGACGAACTGTTACTTTTACTTCTTGGTTAAATCATACGGTTTAGAATCAGCAATATACGGTATCGGTATTTAAGTTTGAAACACTCCATCCTTATGTTAATTTAATTACATCATACAGTGGTAGGTGTGGCTTCATCACATTTTCAATATTTAATTAATATATTTAAATCAATAGTTAAAATGTTTAAAATATCTAAAAGGATGTGTGCAATTATGCCAAAAATGAATTTTGACCGCAAGGTCCACCAGTGAACAGAAGTTCTATAAAAAAATCACAAATATTAGTCACAACTCTTGAGTGACTAAGAGGGTCGATATTAATATTTCGAGCCTTATACTAATTATACTAAAACACAGTAATTTGTAAATATATATAAATTTGTTTTTAAAATATTCTTCGTCATGATTTATACACGTTTGTAAGGATTCCAACTATTTATCAAAGCTTTTTTTTTTTCATTTCCTTCATAACAAAACTTTGAGTCAACAACGGCCTCTTCTACAAATTATTTAGAGCCAAATCAAGATTGTATGGAGGATGAATTATTGACTCAATTATTTGATTGCTCAACCAGTCGTTTTATTAGACGCAGTGTCTGACAGTTGCTATAGTTTTAATGAAGAATTATTTCAACGCAAACTTCTGGCAGACAAATATCTATCTACCGTTCAGAATTTAATTATCTACGTTCCTCTTAAGACATTTTTTTTATATATCAATAACACCTGTAACATCTATATCTATATCTATAACAAGTCTTTCTGAAATGCAAAAAAGACGACAATTACTATTAGTATATTAGTATAGTATAATATAATATAAAGTTCTTTAAGCCCCAACGTCTTAGTTGAATTGATCCTGCAATATCTGTTCTAGTTCTTTGTGAGATGCAGCTTATATCAATGTTTCGTCTTTGTATTTTGGGTTATTAATTTTACGCCCTCCCACTGCTATTCCTCGATCTCAGTCACCGAAAACTATTCGCAATATATTCACCAAATTTACTGATCAGAGTAGGTATTATTTATTTATACTGTAGTCCTGTTATTTTCATAAAGTTATTTTAGAAACCAAATTAAATGCTATTAAACGTCCATTTCTTAGATTATTTCCCAGATTTAATGCCAATTTATGCAGTCGAATGCTTTATAATGGTTTACAAATCATAGGTAGTTTCCACATTGTATTCGCGTGTTTCCTCGACAATTTGACGAACATTTAAGATTTGCTCATGGGTTCCTCTTACTGGGACAAACTTGGATTACCCTTCCGAAATTTAGGGTAGCAGAAACACTTTTAGCCTTTTATTGATGACATTAAGGAGAACTTCACTTGCATGTGGTGTTAGAGCTATTGTTATGTAATTACGACAATCTGTTATGGTTCGTTTTTTATAGATTGGAATAAATACGGATTTACTCCAATCCATTTTTTCCATATTCCATATCTTTTCACATGTTGAGTAAATAACTTTGATTCCGTCTTTCCTCATGCGTTTTATTGTTTCAACTATAATTTAGTCTTCTCCGCCTGATTTGCCTAGTTTCAGTTTTTATGGCAGCTACTACTTTGCTTCTGAGAATATTTGGTTCTTTCTTCCAATCTGCGATTTCTTTAATTTCTTCCTTAGAGTTAATATTCGAGTATAAGACGTTCACAGTAGTTTTTCCATGTTTCCGGTATTCCTTTCGAAATTGTTATTATATTGCGTTTTTTATTTTTATTTATCCGTATTTGTGCTTTGAATTGTCGGGATAGGTACTTTACTTTATTAAATAGTTTTTTAGATTCCTGATAATCCGCCTGTTCTTGTGTTTTACGCATGTGGCAGTGATGTGTCTATTTTTGTCACTTCTAGTTAGATGTTTTATTCATGTATTTAGTTCTAGGATACGTTGACTTCTATCTGTGAGGTTTTTTGTACTAGCCTTTAGCTCTCTCCGTTTTCCTACTAGCTCCATCGTTTCGTCTGTCATCTAGTAGCTTCTGGTGTCCTGCTATTTTGAGAGCCAATTGGAATTTGCTTAGATCTTTAGGTAATTTTCTGGTTATGCTTGTTGTTTTTGTCGTTCTGTGAAACTTAATTTTGAATTCAACTCTTAGTAATTTTTGATCTGACTCACATTCAGTACGAGGTTTGGTTTCTACATATTTCACTAACGTTTTCTATTTCTTGTTTAATAGAATATATTAAATTTGATTTTTGTTCCTTCAACACGGCGACGCCGACGTCCATGTAGATAATCGTCTAGAGTGTTTTGTAAAATTAGTATTTGTGATTGTAATTGTATGATCCAAGACAAATTGGCTAATCGGGTCGCAGATAAGATAATGCCAAAATCTGTATTTGAGATTTTCTATTTAATATTTTTAAAAACTTAGATTGTGTAGTATATCAACTATGCTGTTATTACTATAATTATTAGTACTACGAACCCCTTCCCATATCAGTTGGCCCAACGTTAGATTGATAAAAAATTAAATTTTAGAGAACAAAAATAAAAGCGCAGCGTAAATTTTAGAAGTTTTAATGCATCGAAGATTTTTGAATTTCCTAATTGTAAAAAATATTTTATAGTTTTATATTTTATATTAAAAAAAATGTTAAAATTTACCACTTACAGAGAGTTATATACCCTTTATTTTTATTGACATCCACAATTCTTCGAGGCATACTTTTTCCCAAGTTCTGACAAAATTCTAATGTAAACGAATCCCATATTTCTTGCAATTTTTCCTTTAATTTATAGACGAACCTGGCAGGATGTTTTCTCAAACCTTTTTTCATTTCGCGCCACAAAGTCTCTATCAGAGACAAGTCGGAACTGTTAGAAACCCATTTCAGAAAAGATATGCCATCTTCTTCAATCCATTTTAAACTCTTTTTTAAAGTCATGATCATGAATGTGTTGCTTGTGTGAGTCCATTTCAAAAGGCAAAAGAAATAATAAATTAGACTTACTCACAATCAATTTAATTTAACTATTCAGACGACCGGTTTCGCTTTCTACAATATGCAAAGCATTTTCAGGTCACGATACAAAGTTAAATAAATGCTGAAAATAATAAACCCATATTAGGGTGTTGTCTAATAAAGATAAAACAAAGATAGGTGATATAAATTATATAAATTACAGTAATTATGCCAATATTACATGTCTGTGGTTTTTCAAAATGAATAAAATGTTTAAGCAGACAAAGTAAGACCCACAAATTGGTAAAATAGTCTATTAAACTGTAATGAATTAATAAATAAAACATTATGTACATGCCGGTACTCTATTAATTGATGGTTGAAAGAACATGGTTCAAACTATCTTGTATCGTTGATTGGAGAACTCAAGTCAACTATTGTAATTGTTTAACAGTAAACGGGGAAGTTCTTGAGGAGACAGATTTTATCCAATGAAGTAGAGATAGGTAAATGTAATTGTTTGTTTGATGAAAGTAATGTTCTATACCATTAAGTTCTTTAAAGTTATTTATATTTATTCTGGAGATATATTTATGAAATGTGTGTTATTTATTGAGATTTTTATTTTTGTTTTGGAAGGTGACAGTTGTGAGACAATGAATAAGAATAGATGTACAAATTGTGTGGGTGTGCAATTATATCAGCTTGTAATTATCAAATTTCTTTGATAAAGTTATGTTGCAATATGTGGCAAATTGTTGTAAAGTCCAATATATAAAGTTAAAAATTAAAATTGAGACACTTTAAGAAACACAGAAAATACACAGAAAACACTTAAAAAAACGGGGGGACGAAACAGACATTAAATTTAAAAAGGAGAGGATTTTAAAAGATGAGGATTTTAAAAGGATTTAAAAAAAAAGTATGACAACCTGTTTACAGGTTGTCTTTTTTAAAGTATGACAACCTGCGCCGTCCTGTTGGAAGACAAAATAATCCGTTTATGTTAAACAGTGTTCCATAATCGGTAAAAGACATTCTTCTAAAATATTCAAATATTTGTCCGTGTTTACAATCCCATCGATAAAATGTAACTTTCTCATACCTTTAGACGACATACTGCCCCATATAATGACAGTTGCAGGAAATTTGACTTTTCTCTTTAGACAGTCGGAATAGAAATCTTCATTTTTTCTGCAAATGACGCCACTCCTACTGTCTCCAACACATCTGGACTTATCACTCCATTGTATTGAATCCCATTGTGACTAAGTCCAATCTTTATGCTCTTTTGGCCATCTTAGTCTACTTTTCTTTTGTTGTAATGTTAAAAATAGCTTTTCCTTAGCCTAAAATAAAGTGAAATTTATTAAAACAATTCGTACCAATTTTTTCAACTATAAAACTTATTTTGTGAGTACTAAATCCTAATTTGTGGGCCTCTCGGTGACATGTTGATGTAGAAACGTGTTTTCCAATAACGTCACTCCATAAAACTACATATAATTTACTCGTCGATTTTTCACTATAATATGTTTTAACGCCCTTTGATCTGCTTCGATTATTTGATTATTTTACTTTTTCGTACATTTCTAGGTTTTATGACGACCGAACCTGTAGTTTTGTATCTTCTGACTATATTTCTTACACTATAGCGTGACTATTGCAACATATTCACTATTTCCGAATTGAATTTTCTAAAATTAAAAAATCCAATAATGATTGAACACATTTTCCCATCGATAACTTTACCTCGACCCATTGTACAATCCATAAACGGCCAAAAGCTTTACAATACTACAAAATACATTTGACATTAACTGACAATATTATTGTTTTGATGTCATTTTTCCATAGCTACCTCCCTAGATTTAACGTAATTATGAAAAAATCAACGTATGCTTCGGTTTAGTGAAATTTTTTTTTATTGTTGAAAATAAATAAAAAAACATATAAGGGTAATGTTTCTAATAAATATTAATAATAATGCCATATTAATTAATATGGGAACTTATAAAAACATGCAGATTATAATTTGTTTATAGTAATCGACTTCTGCAAATTCCATTGGTGGGCCAACTGATATGGGAAGGGACTCGTACTATCTAAGCCAAACTACTCTACACACAAAATAAGGGAGAAAACCAAAAGCAAAATTGTTCAAATTATCAACGTTAATTTCAATGCTCAATTGATATAGCATTCTTTTAAATCAGGAAAATATATTCAATTTTTTTACCAAGCAGTGTATCGTAAAATGATCTTCTTTTAAGTCGTAAATTATATTTTTGACATATTTCCATTTGATACGTGTATTGCTTGGAGTAGCTTATTTAGTTATTATTTAAGTATTTTAATTTAAAATGTAGCTTAAATTTAATTAAGGCGGAAAAATCTAGCTCTACCATTTGTGTATTATAATATTATAATAAATGAACAGGTAATATCGTTGGTTCGAAATTTTACCATTAAAAAAACTAGTGCTATTAAAAGTACATTAGAGTTTTCGTTGATGTCAAAACAACATTTCTCCAATTTTACATTAACTTAATGGCTCTTGTTAATAAGATTACTTACGAAGCTTATTAAATTATAATATTCTACGAAATATACAAAAGCTTTTGTCAATAAGTTAGTATCGTTTATTAAAATTTTCTTCTAGTTGTTAAATGAGAATATATTTGAAATGATAGACATGTTCAACAGTTTAGTTGGTATACATGTCTTTAGTGAAGAGAATAGAAAAAAAAAGTAAATAAATATTTTTTAATAGCTTTATCAGTAACGAACCAGAAATACAGGGTGGCGCACCGAAAACGAAACAGATGCATGTACTGGCAGATGATTCCTTAAAAAAAAACGCTTGGACCCGTCGATTTTGTTATCGAGGGGGAAACAAAATTGGCATAAAATTACATTAACATTTGCAGCCCCCTAAGCGGGGGTGACACCATCCCTAAAATCTTAAATGGAAAGGGGGGTCGAATGATCCATTATTTAAAAGGTCTTTCAACTCCCTTTACAATGATGTATAATTCATGTACTTCAATGCAGTAGTTTTGGAGATTTATTGATTTAAAGTTTAAATACATCATCGTAAGAGGAGATCAATACATAGCAGCAAAGTTGTTATAAAATAAAGAATGAACTGACCTGTCAGCCGAGTAAATGTTGAAAATGACCACCATTACTTTCCATGCAATAATAAAATGACCACCATTACTTTCCATGCAATAATAAAGATTTTGCTGAAAACGTTGCCGGACATTTTGCAATATTTGAGGAGTAATTTGATGGCACTCATTCACAATTCTTTGTCGTAAATCTTCTGAGGATGTTGGCTGAGTAGCACAGATTTTGCTTTTTAAGTAACCCCACAAAAAGAAATCCAAAGGTGATAAATCTGGCGATCTTGGGGGCCATTCAACGCCACCTCTTCTACCAATCCATTGACCTGGAAAGGTCTGATCTAAATAATGCCGAACTCTTAATGCGTAATGTGGTGGGGCACCATCCTGTTGGAACATCAACATATTCTCAACGTATCGACCATCATTCTGATTTTCAATTATATCTGTTAGCGCAGGATCTATGGCATTTTGCAGTAATTCCAAATACATTTCACCAGTCAAATTTCCAGGTAAGAAAAAAGGACCAACCAAATGATCGCCAAAAATGCCAGCCCAAACATTTAATTTTTGTGGCTGCTGTGTGTGTACCTCATGGTAAATTCTGGGATTAGAGTCCAACCAATATCGACAACTATGACGATTTACTTCGCCATTTAAAAAAAAAGGAACATTCGTCGGAAAAGCAAATGTTAAATAAAAATTGTTCATCGTTTGTAATTCGTTCACTGATAACTTCACAAAATTCTAATCGCTTATCAAAATCGTCTTCATTAAGTTCTTGTACAAGGTGAATTTTATACGGATGAAAATTATGTGCCTTTAGAATCCGTTGGATAGTACGTCGACTAACACCACACGAAGTTTGCAATTTGCGGGTACTTAATGTAGGATCCACAATAACTTGCCCTAAAACCCCCACTTCTGTTGCTTCGTTCCTTATAGGATTTTCAATATTACGTTTTTTATTGGCGACTGATCCAGTTTCCCGAAATTTAGCTACAAGTTCTAGAACATATTTTCGGTGCACATTATTGTTCTCATGTCGCTCATTAAAAATTTGTGCGGTTCTATTAGCGCACTGATTATTTCCGAAAAATATTTCAATAATTTCAACCCTTTCTGCCGTGGAATATACCACGGTTAATTTATGTATAAAGCAATAAATGATATTTTCACAACAAAGATTGGTCAAATCAATCACAAACTAATGTACTATTTCCTATTTATAAAAAGTACGTGGCATTCTCTACTTATCTTTCTTCAAGAAACAACTTTTTTTGTCACAAAGGACACTTCAATTGCTATTTTTATTATTAATAAACCATGGGCGTAGTAAATAAAAGAATTTACTTATCAAGATAATGCTTTTACTTAAATTTCTTCTGAAAGAAGTACAAACTAATTTGATGTACCTATTAAAGTCTACTAAACTTTAAATCAATAAATCTCCAAAACTACTGAATTGAATACATGAATTTTACATCATTGTAAAGGGAGTTGAAAGACCTTTCAAATAATGCATCATTCGACCCCCCTTTTCATTTAAGATTTTAGGGATGATGCCACCCCCGCTTAAGGGGCTGCAAATGTTAAAGTGATTTTATGCCAATTTTGTGTCCCCCTAAAAAACAAAATCGACGGGTCCGAGCGTTTTTTCAAAAAAGGAATCATCTGCCAGTAAATGCCTCTGTTTCGTTTTTGGTGCGAAACACTGTATATAAAGAGATGGATTAAATTAAAATTAATTTGAAACGTACGTAAAATATCCGTTTCATCATCATGTTTTTTCAAGAAGCTATTTTATGCAACACTGTCCAATTGGGCTTTTATAGTATCAAAATGGCCTTGATTAAATCTACTAAATGTTCGGTAGATAGCCATTTTATATTTATCCATTTTTATGTTTGCATTTTGTATTGTTACCACCCCACTTTCTGCTCTGTCTTTTTATCTAATTCACCAAAATAATGTCAGGAAAATAATATAAGGATATATAAGGATATTGGAAGATATAAACCGAAGAGTAATAATGCAAACATAACTTACTATGGACTTATCAAACACCTTGGAAGACACTGTCTAACAACAAAAACAAAAATGATAATTTAGAGATCTATTCCAGAATATTTTTAGTTCTAATGAGACAGGTCTTTTTTCACATTCATAAAAAAAAACAAACTAATATTATTGTATCGAAAATTCTCAAAAAATACTATGCCCAATAAATGTCCATGATACATAGCGTCGTGGATATAAGTTTGAGCTGAACAAAAAAAACACAAAGAAATGAAAAAACGCAAAGATATAATCACGGCAATAAAAAAATTAGTTAAAAGTTGAAAACTTGAGAACTTAACATTTCACAATTCATTAATCATTGCAAAATTCAAAACAAGCAAAATGTAGGAAGTCCAAGAACATCCTGGTTTAAGTAGCTGAGGGAATTGTTTGAATATAGTAGCGCAAAAGTCTTTAAAGCGATGGTCAGTAGGATCTGCATAGTCCTCGTGATTTCAAAATTTTGATTAAAAATGGAAGTTAAAAATGAAATAATAAAATTAGACGTCTACTAAGAGGTACATTAATATTAAGATAAATGTATTGTCTGAAAGAATGCCAGGAAGATTTGTTTTTGCCAATAATGATGATCACGAAAATAACCTTATTCTTAACGGTCGACAGACGACTTAATTCCTTGGATTTAAATAACCACATGGCATTGTAGAGAATCCACTTCACAATAAACAAGTTACCATTTTGGGCTGTATTTGTATATAAGATTATTGGTCTCTGTTTTGTCGTAGACTAGGACCATATCCTAGAATCTATCTTAACAAGTATCATTTCTTGTCTTTTTTCAAAATTCTAGAGCACCACCACTAATATCTAGTGCTAAGTAACTTTTAACTTCTAGTGCCAAATATTAAACCCAAAAAGTTTACCCTAGAGAGGCAGCAAATGCTTTAACAAAATATCGACAAAAAATGTCAAATACCAATTTCCCAAAAAATTTTAAATATAAAATTATTTTCCGCATTTTGATATTGGAACTGTCACACTGGTGTACTCAATTACACATACGCACGGCGTTGCTTACTCTGTATTAGCAACGGATATAGACGCCTAGACCTTTTTATCACAATTTTTTATGTGCTTATTAGGGTAGGTTAGCAATTTAAATAAAAATAAAGTACCTGTGAACAGATAATTAAGATAAAAAAAATCAATAAAGAATACTAATAAAAAAAAAGAAATACAAAAATAAAGAAAAAAATGCCACAATTAGCAAATAATTTTTTTAATCGAATATTATTATAATCGACATCGAATATTATGTACGACAGATGTACCATTATTCAGTACCTATGTAAGAGTAATACGCGCTATAAATCATTTAACGACAATACATATTATTGTATAAATTTTCCAAAGCCTTTATTTCTTTATAAACAATCTACATATATCAACAATATTTTGTATTGTACTATTTAGTAAGTACATACATTTGTTATTTTTACTTTTAAAATATTAAATGATGTATTCTATTGATTATACAGTATAATAATATTTTTGTCAATTAAAATATTTCGGCAAGTAATGAAAATCGATTGACAACATTAATTACTAGGGCGGTCCGATAAGTACTACAAAAGAAAAACGAAAATTTTGAAAAAGTGGCGATTTATTTCTCAACATAGTCTACTTTTAGCTCAATACACTTGAACCATCGATGGTTCCGACTTCTTTAACACGTCTGAAAAATACGTTTTCTCGAGGACTGCAAAGAATTCGTGTCATTTCTGATTCGTTTAAAGTGATTATATGCCTGTTGTGTTTGTTGTGTTGCGTATTGTAAAAAGGCTTTCTTCTTTTCTTCACATTTGGTCTTGACTTCCTCTCTAAACCATGGTGTTTTCTTTTTTGATATATTAGTGTTCGTTACTTTCCTCTCTCCAAGTGATTCTGTTGCTGCGTTAATTTGTTATTTTTGAGTTTTTTCCAGTTTTCATCGATGTTATTGTTTTCTAATATTTTATTCCCAACGATCTTCTGTGATATTCTTTTTCTGTATAAGTATTCCGTGGATTCCGTATTTAGTCCTTCGACTTTGATTTTTGTTTGTGTTGGTGCCGCTCTCTTGGGCGTGAAGTATTTCAGGATGATTATTTTACATGGTCGCTACATACATCTGCTGAGTTGAGACATTTTACGTTGATTATTTTCGATGGATGTATATCTCTGTTGGTTATAACATAATCTACCATAGATCTTTGTCCACGGGTGTTATTAAATGTATATTTGTGTTGGTCTTTGTGGTCAAAAAATGTGTTGTTTATTCTAAGTTCGTTATTCGTGCAGAAATTTATCATCAGGTCTCCATTTTCCCCCAATATTATCATCTTCCCTCTGATTTGTAATTATAGTGGTGAATTAACTTATTAAACAGATATTCCAACTTACTACCAGCGCAATTTTTGAAAAAAAATTATTGTAAATTAGTAGATTTATAAGTGTTGTGATGTTTTAAAGAATAAAATCCTAAGAAAAACCAAGTTGTATTTTAAGAATAAGACACCCCAGCTTGGAAGACGTTTTGCTAGGACTACGTCCCCAATCAGTAGTATTGACAACTTTTGAAAGTAAGACCAGGGTAATGTACCACGCAATTTGTAGAAAAATGTGGGTGTTATATTATATAAATATTGACTAACCAACAGAAAAAAAAATCAAGTGGTTAATAATTCTTTTTCATGACCTCGTTAATGATACTTATTGAAAAGTGGGGACTCTTTAATAAAACCTTGAATTTTGTTGGAAAAATATTTTTTCAGCTAATTTAGATAATTATCTTGAGAATAAACAAAAAAACCCGTTAGTGACAAATTTTTGAGAATCGTGTAATAAACATATTTTATCATTGCTACTTCTGTTATCTACCACAAACGCAAATTGTTGTAAGGGCAAAAGTTGGGCGTGTTGTCAAAATGAAACTATTCACGAAAAATTAGCTTGTTAGTAATAAATGGTAAAAATAGGCCTCGGTTCCCGGACTATACTATTTAATTAAATAGAATAACTCTTCATTCAATTTTAGGCTATAATTTCATTCCAAAAATATATATTTATCCTACAGATTTGAAACTATAAATATATCTTCCACCATATTGATAGAATTTGATTAAAATTGCTATTTTACATCATCAGGTAAACAAGTAAATAAAATACTCTTAAAATCATTGCAAAATACATTCCAATTTCACCAAGTACTCTATTTTATCGATAAAAACGCATTTAGTCTATTATTTAGCCCGTATATTTACCGAATCGGAACCAAAAAATCTTTTCCCATTTTTATAACTGAAATTGTTGGCAACCCTCGCCTCGTTATTATAATTTTCTCGCAAGCGAATCGAGCCGTTCAAAGTAAAATGAGTCTTCCATCGTCTCTGTCCGGCATCTCGACGCCTTCCTTATATTGGCGACGCCTAGACGGCGGCTGCTGTCGTCAAAACATCAATGGAAAAGAAAACTGCACCAGTAAGTTCAAGAGCAATTTTCTCAGCTTGTGCACTGTGGACGTATTTTATTGTGAAGGGAACATTGTGACACTGTATTATAGGGGGTAAACATAAAAGTAAATATAATATGTTATATGAATAAAATTGTACGTATAGTATTGTATAATATGTACTAAAATATTAAAATATTATGTAATTATTTGAACTCAAAATAAACTTAATTAGCTCAAATCTGTAATCAGTAGGTTATTGAACAACAAGGAAGGAAATATCAAAGGAATATTACATCAAGGAAAATTACCCGAAAAAAATAAAGTGATCGAGACAAGGAAAACTGAAATTAACAGTGAAATTAATCTTAAAATAGACCAGAGCGGAGCTGTGAAAAATCGACTACATTTGAATGTAAGAGATTTCTGTAGAAAAATGTATATGATAACTTTAATAATAATGATTGACTTATCCTCCCGCTTAAATAGATCGAAAATAAAATATGTAAAAATTACTAAAAACATCGATTTTTTTCAACTTTCCGTGCTTTCATTTTGGAGCAAAGTCGTAAAAAAATAAAATAGCGACGATTGAAATTCCTACAAGATACGACTGCTTAAAATTGTTTTAATTTATTACCATTACTGCAAAATGGCAATAAATCCAAAAAAGCCTTTTCTTATTCAATGATTTTCAAAATCTTTAGATTTCACTTTGGATCTTTTTAATTTGCCTAGCAAATCTTTATAATATAATAAAGTAGACCACTCAATTTCAATAAAATCAATTAAATAGATTTTGCATAATTTTGCAAATTTTTTTAAAAAAATTAAAATTTTTTAAAATCTTGCCCAACAAAAAATAGACCACATACAAGTTTGCCAATTCTGTTACATGTAGAAAAGTACTCCACCTATCTAACGTACTGTATAGAATTAAAATCGGTTTATTTGGGCGGCCGCAGGAATGTTTTAAAATAATTATAAACTTTTTTTGGCTTGTATAAACAATGCATACAAAAATAAAACTTACATAAAAAATGGAAAATCTGGATAACTAATAAATTAAATTAAATTTGGAAAACGGCGTTGGAAACGACTCGGCAAGAAGCTTCTTTTAAAAGAAAAGAAAATTAAATTATGAGCAGTGGTTCTTGAGATAAGAATACAACTGCAAGTAGATAATGCTCCAATAGATCAAGTGAAAACATTTTAATATTTGGGAATGATGATGAATGACCAATGGGATCCTCAACAAGAAATAAAATGCCGTACCGAACAAGCAAGACAAGCTTTTATCAAATTTAAACCGCTACTATGTAACCGCAATCTTTCCTCAATCTCCGCTACAGGATGGTTAAATGCTATGTATGGTCCATATTGTTATACGGCATGGAAACATGAACGTTAAGAGTACCTTCCATACCATGGACAGAGAGGGTAAGAAACGAGGAAGTCTTAAGAAAGGCAAATACTGAGAGAGAACTACTCAATTTGATCAAGGTACGAAAAATTGAGAGATATGAGAGATATGTGAATACGTGTATTAACTGTTATTAATAGTTATTTTCTGTGATGCATACTTTTGATGGAAAAAGCGATGGGCTGTTGTTGAGTGAGAGCAGTTGAATAGGTGTAAGGTTTGTTGGTATTGGTTTCATAAGCAATTAGAAAAGTTAAATACACACTTAACTATTAGATTGTTTTCATTAATGAAAATAAATAAAATTAATTAAAGATTTTTGTATACTTTTGCTAACAACTGATTTAATAAACTTGCTTTTTATTATATATTATCTGTTGTATCTTCCTTGTCATTATATGGCAAACTTATTTAAGTATTTTTGCGTTTTTGATGTAAAAAAATGTATCTTGTCTTGTGGTGTTTTCAAAACCACAGTATTAGAAAGTCCCCCAAAGATTTTGTAAGATAATCAAGTAATAAAAAAACATTTAGTCATTTTTGTGATAATCTCTTCACCTGTCCATAATTTCGTCTGGTGCCGAGTTACCAATACGGTAAAGCATTTAAGTGGTTTGACTTTCATTTATATGTAGGTTATGAGTAAGAAAGAAATATTTTCGAGAAAACCGCATTTACTTTTGGTATCTTTACTCTAATTTAGGGAAAAGTGGTATTGTTCGCTTTGATTGTAATGTAGAGATACTTGTATCGAACAAAATGGATGCTTGTGATCTTAAATGTATTTTATATTTGTGTTTTGCAAACACAAATTATATCTTTAATTAATTTTTATAAGTTTATTTTTTTACAACACTAAAAAAATTGTCTAGTAAACTTTAGACAAAAACGGAGGTGGTTGATCTATTTCTTTTACATTACTCCATGTATTGGTTTTTCTTTATTAAAAGCCATAATTTTGATGATTTTAATAAAAATATTGGCTGAGTTTACCCAAAGTATAAGCTCATTATAGCCGCAAATGTTAAACATGGAACAAAAAATTTCGGTTAAGCAGTTTTGGCATGTTTTTATAATGTATATGCTGTATGCTTCAAATATAAAGAGATAAAGCTTTAGAAAAGTACATTTTGATTATATTATGTTATGAATTCTGCAATTTTTGATTAGATTTAAATGAAACAAGAATAAGTAAATACTTGTCTCTTTGGAGATTAATTGCAGTTAATTATTAGAAATTTTTTTTGGCCATTGCCCTTTGATAGCTTAGAGGATAGATTTGGCAATCGTCAAATTAGCAGTTGGTGGATTGCAACAGATGTTTGCAATTAATCTCGAAAGAGACAAATATTTACTCATTATTGTTTCATATAAATTAAAAATTGCAGAATTCATAAAATAGTATAATCAAAATGTACTTTTTAAAAGCTTTCTCTCTTTTTATTTGAAGCATAAAACATATGCATTAACAACAAAAACATCCCAACACTGCCAAACCGAAATATTTTATTTCATGGTTAACATTTGCGGCTATATTCAGCTTGTACTTTCAGTAAACTCAACCAAAATATTAATAAGGCACTCATGAGGCTGAAGAATGTAAGAGACTGGATAGACATGGACCTATTCATTATTAAGAACAAGTTAAGATGGAGATTAATTTGCTATAAATATCGGCAACTTTTAGTAATGGAGAAAGTATCTTAAGAAAAAGAAGAATTTTGAAGTGTGATGAACTGCGTATAAATTACTCATGAAAAAATATGACTTATGGCAAAATTTAACAGTGAGATCAGGGAGATCTCCAAATTAGTCGTATTACAAACAAAATGGTTATGAATATCTGTTAGTTAAAATATTATATCTAAGTAAAAAAATACAATTAAAATTATAGGTTGATAGCATGATGCCAAAATGTTGATAAAATCCAATTAAAATTAATGCTAATAAAACAGTTATATTAAAAGTCAGATGATATTAAAAAGAATAAATGTTATATTTACCACGTCTATTCTTTCTCTACCAAGCATTTAAGACACTTAATTTTTAAAAATAACTGCAGCATTAAAAAACTTTTATAATATTTCAGATAAAAGAAGAAAGAAACTGGGGCATTAGTCCGACTTCACCAGCAGCGACTTTTCCTAATTGCGACCGAAGTTATGTGTGTGGACTGTGTTCGCGAACAAAAGTGAATCTCAGTGCTAATTACGCAAATTGTGTGTAAAAATGTTTTTGACTGTAGAAATGCTAATCAAGGGACTACTACTCCTTTCTATGGGGATCACTTTCTGCCACAACGGTTTTGCACAAGGTGAGTAATGCTATGCTGGTTTCAAGTTACTTAATCCTGTAGGTATATCTGTTTGATCAGAAAGGTAACGTTCAGTTATGAGAAAATGTTACAGAATTTATGTTTCTGATTATTTTAGTTTGATTAAGTTGTCACAAACAAAACTCGTATACCGATTGTAGAATCATCTAAACTACTGAGTTCCCGGTCTCCTAATTTTTTTTTTATTTAGAAATTACAACCGCATCCACCATAATGGTTATTAGCGGCTGCTGCAGAATTACAAAATTAGAGTTTATAAAATATTCCTATAGATTTTAAAAAATTTACAATATATTAGGTACTAGCTGAAAAATTAGTGCCTAATAAATTACTTAAACTGTACATTACATGTTTCACATATAGTGTAAGTCTCGTGTGTCCTATTCGTAATCTCGTTATCACCAATTTGTTCTCTTCTGTTCCTGGTTGAGGGTTCCCAAGCTGTAACGTAATTTTTAATTTGCTTCAGTGATGTTTGAGAAGATTGTCATTCGTTTTACCACTGGCACAAAATTGATTCTTTATAAAAGCGCTTATATCACTCGCGGTATTTAGATACTCGGCTTTTTCTATATCGGCACATTTAGCAATGCCAATGTAGGATAGAATTCATATAAATATGATACTACCAGAATTTTCTTGAGTCTGCATGAGTTCTAGTTTTATCAGTTTCTCAAGGGGATCTTTAGGATAGATCTGTTTAAGGGTTTGAAGGGCGCTTAGTGAGTCACTTAAGATAACAGAGTTAGGAATGTTATTAGAAGATACATTCATGATAGCTTTAAGCATTGCATAGAGCTCAGCGGAGAAAATTGAAAAAAAGGTTGGAAGATGAAATTGATATGTATCGCTTGGAGTAAGGAATGCAGCACCTACTCCCTTATCACACGTAGATGCATCTGTAAAGATTTTATAGCAATGTTCGTAATGCTGACGGAGAATTAGATCTAGATTATTCTTAATCTCTGCGTGACTATTAATATGTTTGTCATATTGGGTTAGACCAGTATTTGGGGTATTAATTATCCAAGGTGAGGAGCTTCTAATATTGATTGGATAGGTATTTGAGAATTCGATATTAAGACATCTCAGATAACACCGTACTCGCTCATAGTAAGGCTTATGTTTGGTACTATTGGTAAAGAGATTCATATATTTATTAGTGAACGTAATAGAGGTTTGTTTACATTTGAGGCTATTGACGTTGCGTGTGTTAGTGTTAAGTACATTCGGCGGTGATATAATGAAAACTCCCCACTATCAGAATATAAACTTTCCACCGGTGACGTTCGAAATGCACCAACAGAGAGTCTAAGTGCTATGTTATGAATAGATTCTAGCTTATTTAACAATATGGGGGAAGCAGAGGCGTAAGCGGTGGATCCATAATCAATTTTTGATCTAATTAGAGTTGTGTAGATTGTAATTAAGGTAGAGAGATCAGAGCCCCAATATCTATTTGACAGTGTTTTCATTAGGTTAACTTTCTTATATATGACAAGTCAAAACTAATTGTCTAATATGTTCTTTCCAAGTAAGTTGATTATCAAACCACATACCTAAGAATTTTACACATGATTTGAAGGATAGCGACGTATTGAAAAACTTGAGAAGATTGGGATTATTTGAGAAGTTCTTTTTTGAGAATACCATACCACGGTTTTTGTAACCGAGAATTGAAAACCAGTATCGCGAGACCACTTTTCGAGTTTTTGTAAAAAACTTTGCAAAATTGTTGAAGTTAAATTAATTAATTAATTAGTCGGTGCGTTTAAATTAATATATTTGTCTTTTACATAAACCATCAAGTCATCTGCATATAAACGTACGTTTAAAGGTTTTTTAAGGTTTTTGATTATGTCATTAATAGCAATTATCATAAAAACACCTACGATGATTCGAGGAGAGGCTCGAATCTGTATAAGGCTTTTTAAATCTTCATATGTAGCTGAGGAATTATTTGGAAGGTAAATGATATATATAAAAATTGGAACGGGAGCGGTGATCTCTAAATTTATAGCTTCAATGTTACTATTAACAGGAAAAACATTTGCAACCGAAGATTTTAGTTTTATGACAAGTGTCATAACTCCACCCGAAGAGAAATTATTGTCATGTACTCTATCTTTTCCAAAAATGTTAAAATATTTGGAATTATAGTTTTTTTGGGGGTTTAAATTTGTTTCTTGGAGACATATTATTTCGGTAGAGAATTCAGAAATAAGTTTTTGTAAGGTTGGAAGTCGATGGAAAAATCCATCTATATTCTAGTGCAGTAGTTTAGTGAATTATTTTATATACGAAAAAAATAAATTTACGGGTTAACCTGAGATGACTCGCCCTCGGATTCAGATATGTCGTTACCCAAGTGTCAGAGGATTTTCTTTCTTAAGAAGGTGATATAACGTTTGGTTGATCTATCTTTTAATAGCGGATGAACTTTAGTTAGCATATGAACTATTCCTAGGAGGTCAGAAGTAAACTCTTGAATTATGTTAGATGGATCTTGCACGCCGATAACATTGCTTAGAAGTAGATTTAATTGGTCAAAGAAGATCGATATTAATTACTTTTCAGCTTTCCATGGTGTTAACTTCTCCTTGACCATTAGCAATATTAGGATTGCTCTGATTATTTGCTAATTTTTCTTGGACGGAAATTTGTTCGTTTGATATGGATGTTGCTGCAGGTTGAGGCATGATGTCAAGGGATGAAGGAGTAGTAGGTTAACTGTTATTAGAATCAATTAAATTTGTTGTTGATTCCAGTTTATCGGGACCGTTAGTTTTGATATGTCCAGACTTTTTGCAGTTATAACAGGCCTTAGTTTCTTAAGACAAGAATATTCGATATGTTGTATTATCGAAGTCTAAGGTGAATAAGTCGGGTAGGGAGATATTATGGGGACTGACGTATATTTGTCTTCTGAAACTCAAAATATGATTATATTCGGGAAGAGTGGAACTGATTTTTAGAAAAGTGGCAGGAGAGACCATATTAAGTCCAATACTTTGTAGATAGTCAACTAACAGACTGTGTGGTATTGTTGGACATACGTTTGAAAAAACAATAGGTTCCGCTGGTGAAATTAGTCTTCTAGCTTGTACAATACTGTTCTGGATTTCTCTTTGTCCATGGTTTTGCATGAATTCGTCCACGATTTGTTTGTTTTGCAAGGTACATGCAAATCCGATTATTGGTCAGTCGGGAGGAAAATATAATATTTTTGGGATGAATTAGGTTACTCAAAGGAATTAAGTAATCTTGCAGTCGCGTATTTTCTAAAGCACTGAAGACAGTTGCTTGATGTTTTGAGGGAAATTGTGTAGAAGCTGCCGATGAATAGGTTTTATTAGTATTTGTCTGTAATTGCGATACATGAGGTGTGTTAGAGAGACCCTGAATATTAGGTTTCATTTTTGATTTTAACACGGGACATGTGTTTAAAAATAATACGGACCTGACTAGTAATCAAACAGGTAATAAAACTCGAATAATGTTTGTTGGATATCATGGACAGACAAGATAACCAACGAGACCGTATTACGAAGAGTGGGCAAAGAAAGAGAGGTGATGTATACCATTAAAAGGAGAAAGTTGGAATATCTCGGACATATAATGAGAAACAGCACTAAATACAGATTACTGAAGGTAATCCTACAGGGTAAAGTATTCGGAAAGCGAGGAATTGGGAGAAGGGGAATATCATGGTTGAAGAACCTGAGGAAATGGTTCTCCACAACAACAACGAATCTATTTAAAGCATCAGTCAATAAAATAATTATAGCCAGAATGATTGCCAATATTCGGAACGAATAGGCACTGAAAGAAGAAGAATGTTTGTTGAGTCGTATCTTATTGGTTGTTAAATTACAAATCAACCAAAAACTGTTGATCAAGTTATATTAATGAAAACTAATATGATGTGTTCACTTACTGGTGTTTCATGTAATTGTCACTTAACTATGTATAAATAAACTGTTATAATTACTGCATAAAATTTGCAAATTTGTTGAGACCAAAATAAACACGCGTTTTGGTGGCTCATTCAGGGCCGAACTCTCTCCTAATTATTATACCCCAAAGTAATTAGAAACTATTTTAAAGTCGGAAATATGTATTAAACCCAACTGTTGAAACTGTTTGCCAAATTGCATGTTAAAAAAAACTAATAAATGTTCTAAACATTGTCAACATATTACACAGCTGTAAAATATCATTAAGTATAACATTATCTATTAAAATTATGTTAAGAATCCTTATTGCTGTATTATTATTATAATGTTCTATTATTTAAACACAGCTAACAAAGTTAATAAAATGTCAGTACTCAGTTAAAGAGAAAGTAGAAATAATAAAGATGTTTTATTCGGGCAACAGTATACGCACGATCACTGCGATTTTTAAATTCGGTCAAAAGATTAACAGAAAGAAAATACTGAGAGCTTTACTTTTATTAACACGTATAGGGGAAAGTGGGGCAGATTAATACTAAAAAATATTTAAAGTCATTTTATGTATTAAAAAGGATTAAATAATGTCTGTTAAGTTTAGAGCGTACCTAAATTCATTAATATTGTTAAATTGAACGATGAAAAAATACATATGGTTTTAAGTAAAAAATATTTGTAGGTATCAATTACCACGCCTACGGGGCACTAGGATACATCGCTCGGGACACTATGATGCTAAGTAATAATGTATGTATGCATTATGGTTTATTAATTAAGAGACCAGAATTAGTCTTACATATGTACTTATAATCTTTTATAGAAAAATATTATCAGTGGATATTTTTTGTGTATTATTCTTAGTGCAACTGTAATAATTTATATTTTGCTTGTAGGGGGTTAAAAGGGGGACTGAACAATTATTGGGCTTGAAGAAATGGTAAGCAAATAAATTAAAACGTTTTCGAAAGGCTACTCGTGTTTTGGTTAGAGAGCTAGGTACAAGCTAGTTAACAAGCAAATCTTGTTAACGATAAATAACGATATATTTAGAAAAATATAACAAAACTACTCGCTTCACTGGCTAACTATTTCTTTCGAAATTTTTAAAAAAAGCTTGTCAGATTTAAATAAAACACTGTCTCACAAACTTTAAAACAATCTAGATTCGACCCATAAGAGACACAAAAATAAGGCTGGACAAATCCTGGGAAGAGTCAAATCAGATACCAAAACTGGACTTCAGATTATCCTTCATGATAACAATATGTGATTTTTTAAAACTCAGCTGCTTATATTCCACTTAAAACCATGTCGGCGTACTTAGCCCTCAGATGCTGTTATCAAATCCCTTGTTACAGGAAACAGCTTAACACAGACGGTGATTTACTCACATTACACAGATTGCCACATAGCATTTCGAGCTCAAATCACCTTTTTCTCACCAAAACTCATGGAATTAAGGAAACACTTTACCGGTTTTTCAAAACTCTCCGAAAAAGAGCAACATCGAAATCTTGATGACCAAATCCGGACATAAACAATGAGTGTGCCCGCGTCTTACGGCGCTCTATCCAAAGATTCCTATTTATTTCGTGCGCAAATATCTAGCCGGAACAAAGATCAAATGACAGAGCAATTTGCTTATTATAAATAGACTAAAAATGTTTATATTATTAATCTCAGAGACGCGATAAGACTAAGAATTATTTTTGATGTTTTATGATATACGGGATAAAACGAAAATGCTATACAACAATCTTTTTATCCCCAAAAAACGCAACATTAAATTATTAAAAAAAAAATAATAATCTTTAAAACAACTATTTATTAGTAAAAAATCATAGACAATCAAAATGAAAAAACAGTGTGCCTTAAAAAAATAAGCATGAAAATAAAAACGCTTCTATTTTACGTTGTGTAAACTTAAATTGTAACGGTCCAAAGAACTTATATTTTTTCTTTTTTCTATTTAATTCATTTAAATAATGTAAACATTAATGAATAATGTAAATAACAATATTTATAAAAAGAAGAACTTTAAAAACCGAAGATTTCTCAGTGTTGGAAACTAAATTCATATCAATACATAAATCTGTGCCTTCTACAATTTTCAAGGCAAACAGACGGCGAATTGGACCAACATGGGGAATTTAAAATTACATTTCAGGACATAGCGATTCACCTAGGTAAGAACATTTCGTAAATTGGTTTCTTATACTCAAAGTAAATGAGTAACTAAAGATATAGAAAAGATAGTTAAAATTCTCTCTCTCTTTTCTGTTTAGATTTTTTAGTTTGTGTTAGATCCAATAAATTCTTTGCTAATTTCAACATCTTTGCTTTCTCTCTTTTCAGTAAAATTCTCGATTATTGTCTTTTTAGTCTTGTACCTTTGTAATCTCTCCTTTTATGATGTATCAGTGTAATCTCTGGATTTCCCTTTTTTTCTTCCCTTTTGATTCACGTTTCCTTTTTGATTGGGTCTTACTGCTATTGGTGACAATATAGTGGTAGAGCATGATACAACATTTTTTGAAGACAGAATAGCAATGGAGGATTCAACAATTTCGGTTTGTTCATGTAGCGGGTCAGCTTCATCAGCTCGCATTTCGTCTTTTTTTTTGTTCAGTAACTTTATTTTGACTTGTATTCATGAAATCAACTTTTTGTCTCTCTTGATCCTGTCTAATTTCTTTGTGTGCATTTTAAATTTAAGAATCCATATTTGGAGGTTGAGAGTCTTCATCAAAAATTTCAATAGGCGCAATATTATCTTCTTCAGCAAATGCAAGTCGGTTAAATGACCAAATCCCAGGCTTTGAAAAGTCATGTGTGATGCTCTTTGATGTAAAAGATTCCAGGAAAGATTTTTTTATTAAATCTGCTATGTTGTAAATGTATACATTTTTTCTGCTCTTCGAATGTGCCAATCATTAAAAGTTATTATTAGTTTGCGTCTAGCAGGTCCAAAATAGTGACATCCAATGGTTGTAGCTTGTGAGACCTCTAAGGCAGCAGAGACAAATGGATAATCCCATTATTACGATCGTAACTGATTACTTCAATTTCGATAGAACGATTTGACTCGTGATTGTTACGAATAATTAAAATGGGTTTGTCTTTATAGCATGAAGTGTGCTGTCGAATTTGCATTAGAACTTAAATGTGCAATTCTACCGTCATCCATATACTAAGGTTTGCTAAGCCTAAACTTCCTTCTCGATAATCATTTAAGAATGGGTCTTTGAAATGAATATGTGAGAAGATATAAACTAAATGAAAAGCAGCTCCAGCAGCAGTTACTATTCCACATAACGTATTTAGTTCTTGACTATCTGCTAAAACGACTTGTTCTACTTGCCTCTGATTCCTTTTGACCAAAACTGTAAGTGTAGATAACACAGTGGTAACTGGTTTCATCTAGATTAATTATTTGCTTGGGTGTAAAATTTAAAAAAAATACGTCCATAGTTTAAAAAAAAATCTATTACAGCGGTCTTAATAAATAAGAAATTCCTTGCGTCGCCAGTATTTTCGGGTTTTCTCAAAGCAAGTTCCTGGTTTCTCTTTCTTAATCCTGAAGCCCACTCTTTACCAACACATTTGTTTTTGTTCCATGATTTTTAAATATTCTTATCTACAACATTTTGCAAATTTATAGACTAAAGTCGGGAGATTCTTTAGTGTTAGCCCATAGTGTATTTTGCTACAGTTTATTAAATATTTTTTAAGCCTCTTCTTAGATTGTATTAGGAATACTTAGGCAACAGTCTACTTTAAGCTATATTTATTAGAAGGCGATGAAGGTGCATTATTTCTAATCGATTTTAGAAATTTCTCTGTATGGTGTTGCAGTTTTAATATTTTACTTGTCAGCTACCTGTCGTATAAAAGATAAGGGGTGTTTTTATAGAGGTATATTTAAGAGTTCCAATTTTCTATCACTTGTTCCAGTATTTGTCACTCTATATCGACAAAAACGCAGCGAATGTTGTCCTTTAAGTGATCGATCGTTTTATGCTTATCGGAGTAGACCAACACCTTCAGAAATCCCCACAAAAAATAGTCTAGCAGTGTTAAATCGCACGATCTTGGGGGCCTATTCACGGTCCTAAACGTGAAAATATGTGGTTGTCAAACGTTTCCTTCGATAAATCCATTGCGGCACAAACTGTGTGACATGTTGCGCCGTCTTATTGAAACGACGGCTCCTTCACTTCATGGTTGTTCAATTGGATAACGAAAAAGGCAGTAATCATGGCTTTAGAGCGGTAACCATTGAGTGTAAATTTAACGTTCTGGTCAACATCGTTTTTGAAGAAGTATGATCTTACCATGGTACGGGTCAATGATTCCACCAGACCATAAAGCACACCAATCAGTTAGTTTTTGTGGATGTAATGGTTTCTCAATATACATTTGAGGATTATCTTAACTCCAAATAAGGCATGTTTTGTGTGTTGTCGTAGCCATTCAATTAAAAGTGAGCTTCATCGCTAAACAAAATTCGTTTATGGAAATCGGAATCAACGGCAATCTTAATTTAGCCCACTTCCCGAATCTACGCCTTACTAGGTGATGATGTACCTTCAATTCTTGCATAAGTTGGATTTTGTAATCACAAAACGCAAGATCTTTACGCAAAATCTTCCATAAAGTGAATGGATGTATCCAACTGCTGTGCACGATGGCAGATAGACTGATTCGGTTTTTTCTATATGCTACTCTCTACAATAGCAACAACTTCTTTTGTACGCACTGTACTACGTATGTGTCAATGCATATTATCATTTAGAGTAAACGTGGTGCAAAAAAGTTTCATGGTTATTCAAATTAGTTGCACTGATGGACTTTTATGTTGACCATAAAATGGACGTAGTGCGCGATATGTATTTCGAACAGAACCACAATTTTCAAAATAAATTTGTACAATTTGGAAGCGTTTTTCAGGCATTAAGTCTGTTTGTGCTGAAATGCTAAACCAAACTTAACATAAATCGCTAGACAGCTGTCAAAATGGCCGACAGATAAAAAAGGTTTACCAACTTATATTTATATACCCCAAAAAAACACAATCTATCTTCGAGATGCAACTTCGGATATGACAGGTTTAACGTCCTCTTCAATAATTTTTTGTCTTTTAGCCTTTGGCAAATATTTTCTGAAAATAATATTCACTGGATTATTTACCGTAAACAAACTTTTATATTAGGGTATGCACAGGCTAAAGTGCATTTTTTTAAAACGAAAAAATTATAACTGAAATAGTTTGGATGGAAAACACTTAAATACTCTATTACAGATTGTACTAACTCACCTTTAATATGTTGAGATTGCTTTATTATGATGGCACGAAAATTCCCTGAAATATTTTTACATATCACATACTTTTTTATTCGGCCGCAGTCAAAACACAGATGCCTCTTGAACGCCACCAGCTGACTGAATCTCATTGCGGTCGCAACTGCAAAGCATAGACAAGTTTTAATGACGTCGTTGGATTACTTCAAATCGATAAGAAGTTCTTTGTCGCGCATTAATGTGCTCTAGCGTCAAAGTGTCCCACCATCCTCTACAAAAAATCATAATGTCATACTAACACACAAATAAAATTAATATACTTTTTTTAAGACTGAAGTCAAATGATACTTTTATTGATTTGTTTGTTATCTACTTTAGCTTAAAATATTCCATCTTTTTGGTACATGACGTGAATATTAATGATTTCAATTAAGATTTCAACAAACATAGCGGTAGAGCTTCTGTTCGAACTTTGCCAGATCCTTTAAATATAATGACGTAAAAAGTGAAAAAAGATTGTTAGTGCTTCGAATACGCGTTTTGGTAAAATTCTTAATTTTTTTACGTAATGTAACCCGCTATATTTTAAATAGATTACGCTAAAGTCGGGCCCGTAGACTATTTGATTATACGACGCCCTCTTGTGAGCGAACGGTCCAATTGGGGTTTGTTTGTTTATCGAGATCTAATTTTGACGGAGGTTGTACCTATCGGATATACAAAAGGGTGTTGTAGTCACTAGGGGAAATTGGGCTTTTGGTTAATTATGAATTGTGTTGGGGGCTATTCAAGAGGAAATTCGGCGAACGAGATTTGCGAAAAAATGCTTAGCAGCTGGCAAAGGACGTGTGCTGAATACGTTAATTAAAAGATACGAATAATATTTTAGTCGAAATGAAGTTGGATGGAGACAGGATAAAAGTTTTGATGAAGTTGGATTCTAAATTTGAATTTGTTTTACAGTATAAGAGGCTTTAATGGCGGCATATTATAATGTAAGAGATGGTGAATTCTCCGTTTTAGCATAAACACTCACAATTTATTGGCAGTAAAATTTACGAAACATAGTGCTTGATAATGAGCATTTTAATAAAATAAACGAACAGGAAAAATTTAATATGAAATTTACTAATATTATCCCAAATCTCAAACTTTCTTGTCTAACTTCCTCTCCTCTCTTTGCAATAGCTGTTATTACGATGATCGCCTAGAATTTATATTGTAGTGTTAATATTGTTCTGTCATGCAACACAGAATTCGACTCCATCTTTTTTTCCATTGCTAGGTAATAGCGATGCTTCATACCTTTTCAAAATACTTTACCATTTAAAGTTACCATTGTATTAGATTATTAATCACTTTCTAAATAATGAAACATCTATTAAAAATAGTGATGTTAATCCCACCGCACCTAAAATACAGGTTTCTTTACCTACGATAACCGGTTTACCAAAAGGTACAAGACACATCGTCAACGTCAGTCGAAACCTAGTCATAGTAGTGTACGCGTCCTTGTTCTCGGCGCTCTCGTCTGTGTTTACCAGTTTTCTGTTTACACCTTTAACTGTTAATTGATAAAATGTAGCTAAAAAAAAATCAAAGAAACAGCTTTTTTTATTTTTGCTCTAAGCCTAACACAAACCGAGTCATAATTCAGTGAAGGTGACAATTTCGTAATTAACCAAATATTTTCAAAACTTGACATAGAATAACAGAAAAACGGTTAATTCTACTAAACAATTTTTGTAGCTTTTTTAGTATTAAATCCAGCTGAATGTTATGCGTGTAGGAATTATATATTTTTTTTTTATTTAAATTAACGTGCATGTGACATCTATGGTCATTAGCATGAGTTACAATTTACATGGTAATATCATATTAATTACAAAATAATGTAGTTTACATTAACATTTAACATAAAGTAGTAATTTACAAAAACATTTAACATAAAGAGAAAATAATAAAAACTTATAACATTTATATTTTGTTGTGCAGTTGACTTTCCTCGAGGAATTTGATAACCTTGTTGATTTGGTCTGTGCTGTTTAGGACCTCTTTGAAGTTAGTACTGATATCGAGCTGTTGGCGTATTTTGGCATAAAAAGGGCATTCGATAAGTATATGCCTGATTCGGAGAGTCGTATTGCAGTGCTGACATTTTGGTTGTGGAGATGATGTCATCAAGTAGCCATGAGTTAGACGGGTATGTCCTATACGCAATCTCCGTATGATTGCCATATTTTTTCGAGATAAACTGGGATAGGTAAGAAGGTTCACTGAGGGTTTAATTTCATGCAGCGCTGAAGTAACATTATTCCAGTGAATCTGCCAGGTGGATAGATTCAGCTTCTTCAGTCTAGCTTTGAGATCGTTGCAAATTTGTATATTCATAATGGTGTCCGTGGATGATGCGGCTTTTTGGCAAGGTAATCAGCTTTTTCGTTACCACTAATACCAACATGGGATGGTACCCATATCAGAGTGATAGTTGTATTTTGGTTTATAAGAAGCTGATATGTGTCATGAATATCTTGGACGATGGGATGGTTGGTGGATATAGTATTAATGGAGTGTATAGAGGAAAGTGAATCAGAGCATATGGCTATGTGTGTATTTGGATATTGTTGGGCATATTTGAAAGCATGTGAGATAGCTAGTAGTTCACCAGTGTGGATGCTACACCAAGGAGAAATTTTAGATAGTTTGATAGGCTGTTGTACAGTGGTTACAGAATATCCAACACCACTTTCAGTCTTTGACGCGTCAGTGTAAAGAACTATGTTATATTTATTTTTGTTTATAAGTTCTAGAAAGAGAATTCTTAATGTACTAATACTGGTATTTTCTTTGTTAAACTTGGTGAGGGAAATATCATGATGTGGGAGTATGTTGGTCCAATAGGGATTATTGGAAAAATGTAGAGTTCTGGTTTCAGACAAATTTATATCTTTTAGTAGCGGTGAGGGAAATATCATGATGTGGGAGTATGTTGGTCCAATAGGGATTATTGGAAAAATGTAGAGTTCTGGTTTCAGACAAATTTATATCTTTTAGTAGCGGTTGTAGAAGACTAGGAATAGGATTTATAATTAAGTTACATGAAGGGTTGTTATGGGGATGGTGTGATGATGTAATTAAATAATATACTGGATTGGACGGATTGGAAGAAATTGCAGCAGCATAGGAGAGAAGAAGATTTTCTCGCCTAAGCCACAGAGGAGGTTCATTAGCTTCACAGTAAAGACTTTCTGCCGGACTAGAACGGAATGCTCCAAGGCATAGAAGAATAGCTGTGTTGTGTACTGTATTTAGTGAATTTAAGATTGATTTACTACCAGACATATAGACAAAACATCCATAGTCTAGCTTGGAGCGGATAAGTGATCTGTAAACTTTCAGTAACGTGGTTTCTTCCACGCCCCAATGATAATGTGAGAGTGTTTTGATTATATTTAACCTTTTTAGGCAAACTCCTTTAAGTTCCTGTATATGTTGTTTCCAGGTTAATCTTGAATCAAATATCAGCCCTAATATTTTGCAATTATCAACAACCGGTAATATGAAGTTGTTGATAATGATTTCAGGATCGAAAGAACTCATTCTTCTGCTAAATTTAATTACTTTGGATTTAGAGTGGGAGAGGGTAAGTCCTAGAGAAGCTACTTTGTTTTGTAGGTCATTTACTCCTAATTGTAGAATTTTACTAGTAGTTGCGTTGGATTTACCATGACAGTACATTATTAGGTCATCGGCATATAATACGCATTTGATTGGTGGAGCTATATTTTCACTTAACTTGCTAATCGAAAGAATGAATAAGGAGGTGCTTAAAACTGAACCTTGAGGAACTCCATCATGTTGGATGTGTGGAGAAGAAAGAAAGTTATTGACAGAAACCCTGAACGATCTAGATGTTAGGAAGTTTTTGATAAATGCGTATATGTTGCCAGTAAGGTTACATTCAAAAAGTTTGTCCAGAATTGCATTTCTAGAGATGGTATCAAATGCGCCTTCTATATCAAAGATAGTTGCTATCAAATCTTGCTTGCAATTTATTGCGTTGGAGATATGGGTTTGGAGTATTACCAGATTATCTCTTGTGGAGCGCTGTCTTTGGTAGTCAGATTGTTCCTTTGGAATAATCTTGTGTTTTTCAAAATACCATAAAAGACGTTTGTTGATCATTTTTTCCATTAGCTTACACATAGTGCATGTGAGAGAGATGGGCCTGTAAGATTGTGGAAAGATAGTTGGCTTATTTAGCTTGAGTATTGGTATAACAATAGATTTGCTCCACTGAGATGGAAATTTATGGGAACTCCAGATTATATTGTATAAATTAAGGAGTTTATTAAGACCATAATTAGACAAGTGCTTTAGGAATGCATAAGGAATATCATCGGGCCCAGCTGCAGTGTTTCTACTATTAGCTAAGGCAGATATTAGCTCATGGATAGTGAAAGGAGAATTAAGGGATCTACTATATTCAGATGGTATCAGACGATTTCTGTGTGAATATAAGTCATGATGAGATAAAGTAATATTATTGGTTTTATTCCTGAACTTTTCTTCAAAATGTTTGGCAAAAGCGTTAGGAATAAGTTCATGTGAAGTGATCTCTATACCATTTGAAATTAAACGAGTAATTTTATTATTAGTTTTGTGACCTTGAATTTGTCGTATTTTTTTCCAAAGTTGGCTAGGATTGGAGTTTTCATTGATAGATGATACGTAATCTTGCCAGGATGATTTTTTACTTTTTTTAACTACGTGTTTGGCTTTGAATTTTTTGTAATTTATTAGATTTTCAAGGCATTTATTTTTTTGGTACTTATTTAAAGCTTTTTTGGATAGACGAATCGCCTCTTCACAAGAAGAGTTCCACCAAGGAACTGCTTTATGATTTGGAGAGAATGATGTTTTGCCAATGTGAGTCTTAGCAGCTGAAAGAATAGTGTCTATTATTGACGTTAACAAATAGTCTACATTATTGATTATTAGATGATCATGAGCGAGCAAGAGAGTGTCAACAGCTTTTGAATACTCTGGCCAGTTAGCTTTATTTAGGCGCCAATAGCTTTTGGCAGAGGCAGTCCCGTTACAATTGTTGGAAATTATTATCGGATAATGATTGCTATCAAAGAGATCGTCAGCTGTTTGCCAGGTTAAAAAAGGTGCAGATTTAGGGTCACTAATACTAAGATCTATAGCAGAGAACGATCCAGAGGAAATATTAAAATGAGTATTAGATCCTGTGTTAAGAATACATGAGTTTGTGCAGTTAATAATATTTTCAACTACTTTTCCCCGTCCAAATGTTGATTGAGAACCCCACATACTGTTATGTGCATTAAAGTCGCCTGTGAGTATAAACGGCTGTGGAAGTTGGAATATAAGGTCTAGGAGCTCTTTTTCTTTTAATGAATGGTTTGGGGGAATATATATGGAACAGATGGTAAGTTTATTTGGGCAATATGTAGTTATGGCAATTGCCTCAAGATTCGTTATTAATGGTAGCATTGTTGAGAAGATTTCGCTGGACGCAAATATTGATGCACCTCCACTAGCTCTGAAGCAGTTCGTCCTAATGAAGTGGTATCCTTCAAAGGATTTAAGATAAGGAATATTAGTTGTATTAAAATTAGTCTCTTGGAGACAAAGAAAATCTGGATGGTAAATTGATATAAGATATTGAATGTGTTCAAGGCGCGGATAGTATCCGTCGCAGTTCCATTGTAAAATAGTGAATTTAAAAACTTATTTAGTTAGTAGAAAGAATATACCTTGTATTAATAACGTAATTTTAGAAAAAATCCATATCATTGCAGTTAGAGTCACATGAATTATTAGACGTAAGGCTGGTATGTTCGTCAGCTTCTATAGGATTTAATGTGCGTTTTAGCTTTTTTGTTATTCTTGTAATGCGATTTTTAAGTGATCTATCGGATACAGTTTGGTATATTTGTGTAAGATCTTCGAGGAGAGAATGAATGTTCGTGGTGAAATTATGAGCTTCTTTGAGAGGATCACTACTCCCAAAGGAATTTTCTAGGAAGGCAATTATTTGTAATGCTGATAACGAAAATTTTTCTGGATTAGCACAAATTAATTTTTCAATACTTGAATGGGCAGATGGATTAATTTTACCAATTTCTTTGTCATCAGTTTTTGTTTTCTTTTTAGGAGCTGATTTAGGAGTTGCGAAGGTTGTCGTGTTTGGTGTGTTCTTAGAGTTTAAGTTTGGTGGGCTAGCGGTAACCAGTAAAGAAGGTGATTCAAGACTTGTGTCAGTGGAATGAGTTCTTTTTATGCCAGAGTTAGAAGGGACAGATAATGGTGTTATAGACTGTTCATTTGGGTTTGTTATGTCAGTAGGTAGGTTATTTGAATATATTTCTTTTTTTGAGGAGAGTAAAAGAGGAGATATACTAGAAGGAGGATCAATTGGCATTTGGCTAGAAGTTGTATTTGGAGAGGGATTGCTAGATATTTCTTGAGGGTTAGGGCATGAGTCTGCAGTGTGTCCAGATTGCTTACATAAAAAGCTTTCTAGTTTGTCCGAAGTAATAAAGATCCTATAATTTGTATTTTCATATGAAATTACAATTGAAGTATTTAACTTAAAGTATTCTTTATCTGGTATCACAAAGACTGAGCGTCGAAAACTAAAGATGTGAGCATATTCGTCTTCCGGTGAACTACAACGGATAAGCGAGATAGGGGAAGCAAGTTGTAATCCAAGTTCATTTTTAAGTGCTTGCTCTATGAGTGCATTCGGGATCGAAGGGCACACGTTAGAAAGTAGTAGCCTCTTTGCAGGTGTGATAAGTCTGCGAATAGATATTATTTGATTTCTAACAGAAATAGTCGGATTATTTTTTAGAAGAATATCTACTACGGTTACGGAAGAAAGATATATGCATATACGCTGGTTAGAAATACGTGAAGCAAAGGTTATTTCTTTAGGGGTAACGATTTCGCCGATTGCCTTTATGTAATCAAAAAGCACTACATCTGGAATAGCGTTCATAACAATGGCTTAAGTTCTACTGGGACATGATGTTGCTGTTATAGATTTTTTCTGTGTGATTTTGGTAACTGCAGCGAAGCTAGGTTGAGCTGTTTGTGATGATGATGCCATAATTTGATTTTAATATTTTGGATGCCAAAATATTAAGTATGGCCAGAAACGACTGGCCTAATTTTATTTGTCGAAAGTATTTAAGTGATATCGACTTACCAATATTTACTTGATAAACAATCACATTAAACTAACAAGTTTTTATTAAAAATACTATTAGTAGAAGCCTGATGTTCACTCGTTGGCTTCTGAAATAGGAATGGAAAATTATATTGCAGTATGAACCATAGGCATATAATACAAGATATCATAACGATATTGAATAATAGCATACGAAGTTTAAAAACTGTCGCAACGACTATCGATTCTTTTATCAATCGATTTTTATCGATTCTTTTAGAACATGACTTAAAAATATCGAACATTTTGACAGCAGATGTTTCTATATTACAAAAAAAAACAATCTTCACACATTTTAACGAATTTTCTCACATCTATTGAGAATTATTCACTCCCATATTGCAATAATATCCGCGACTTGATTTTAACAATGCAAAAGAATATGACTCCGCTAATTTAGGATTAGTTACTGATTCATCAAAACGCAGTTAACCGGTTCCTCTTCACAGAACTAATTCAAAAAATTACGTTTCGATGACATTGAGCACCAAGGTGAAGGAGACATTTGCATCAATATAAGTGAAAAATTTGTGCGGACTAAAATGTAGTGGTCCTCGTAAGTGGTATACAAATGGATAATACCAAAAATATGTGCATCACATGCTTGTGGAATACTTGTTTTGAAGTCTACCACTATAATGAACAAAATTAACCTTTACACGAAGAATTTAGATTTCGACAAAATATCATTAAAATTAATCTTATTCCGATTAAAAGGATTCATTACTACTGCTCCACATCAAACTAGGAATCAATAAAAATTTAGTAAAATCGTTGAAGCGGGAAGGAAACGTATTCAAAGAATTTAATGAAGTACTCATTCATACGGAACTTGTGTCATGGGGTTGTCTAAAAGCAGTTAATGAAAATGATCTCGGAATTCATTGGTCTGAAAATTGGGGCATATTAATTGAAGACACGCTCAATGCTTTTTATCGTTTAAATGTTCGAATATAATTGAAAATTAGTTTTTTAGCATTTACGTATAGAAAGATTTGGAAATAAATCCGATTAATATGATGACCTTTTTCATCAAGTTATGGTGAGGTTCAAACACTGGTACAACAACAAAATACTATAAAGCAAAATAATTATGTTAAAAAGTTTTTGAGTGACATTACTTGAAATTTCCAAGACGAAGTTAATCATGTTAAATAATAACGACAATAATTAGATTATAAACATGATTAATTAATGTAAATGTCGTTTTTCCAAAAAGCTAATTAGATAAAATAAAATTTTTTCATATTGTGAAAAAAAATGAAAAACTAGTTCGAAACTATCTTACCGAGTTTATATTGTATTTTTTTTATGTACCATGGTTAGTACTAATGAATGCGTTCTTGAATTAGCTTTACCTACCCGATGTGCTGCAAACGCATTAAGTCATTATTGATTGTCATATTTCTTTGTCACACAATCCAAACCCCACTCAACTATGGAAGAAAAATTCACATGTCCAAGGCAATAAAACGAACCTTAAGATTCCCCCTCTAATCTCCAACAACATATTTATCTCTGACAAGAGAAAGCAAGCAATTTCTGAAACACTCGCTAATTATTTCAAAAAAAAAAAATTCAATAAAAGTAATACGACTTCCCTTCCCAGTTCTTTTAACACTCAATATTTCTCCACCTTCTCGCCAACTCCTCATGTCACGTTTATGGATGTCACATTTACCCTACATAAACTAAAGTTTGCCTTATCTATGTGTAAAAAATCTGCTGCTGGTTCCGATGATATCCCTTATATCTTTATAAAAAATCTTTCCAATTCATCTCTCCCCAAACTTCTCGAAATTTACAGCCCATAGCTGGAACACACATAAACTCCCAGATATTTAACGTAATTCTATAATCATTCCACGTGAAAAACCTAAACAATTCTCTATAGATCCTAAATATTTTCGTCTAATTTCTCTCACTTTTACCATCTGCAAACTTCTTGGAAAAATGATAAATAAGAGATTCACTTGGTTTCTTGAAAAGCATAATATTATTCACGACGCCGATTCCGGCTTCCGAAATCACTGGTCTACTTTTGACAACCTTGTTATTCTTCAAACACACTTCTCAAGCAATCAACAATCAACAAGATGTCGTAGCAACTATATTTAGAATTGAAGGGGCATTTGATTCAATCTCTGGAAAAGCAACAATTGACAAACTCTCCTACTAAAATTTAGATGGTAATGACTGAAAGAACCTTTAAAGTCCTTGCGAATGGTAAACTTTCTCAGTCCCTTCTACAAAATCAGAGTGTCCCTCAAGGATTTGTATTAAAATGATGAAAAAGGTTGCCAATCTAAGTCAATAATACTGGCGTATAGAAAATAGTCAATTCTTACAATATTAGGTAGTTTTTATTGAAATAAAATTGTAGGTTACCAGTTTCAAGGCTTACAATATCTCCCCCATCATCAGGCCACAGTATAAAGGTCTTAGTTTTAATAAAAACCAAAAGCTAAAAACAACGTGAAACAAACAATGAACACAAACTACAAACAAAAGTGCAAGTCAAAACTAAAGTAAATCAAAATTATGCCAGCAACTCCAACCTTATTTGAGTAAGAAAATTGATATTATATGTATAAAATGTTATCTATACACACAATAAAAATACACAATATAAAGTATCGGTGGCAATGGTTATAACCAGTCTGATGGAAATTGTACACTCTAGTCAGTCATCTAATAGACATTTAATTAAAGTGATATAATTATTATTTGTTTTCATTCTTTATTATATATTTAATATTATTGTTCCTGTACCATAGATGTCGAGGTACTTTATGTAAATAAAAAAAATTCTTTGTGGAGATTCTTGCGTGTGAAGATTTCGTCGTTTTAGAAATTAAAATTACTTCGGAACGATCTCCGAAGTGAAAATCGAAACGTCAAAATAAAGTTATTTTAAAATAAAATTGTAACTTATTCCCAGTAAGAATAGAAAATTACATTATAAAATTGCAAACAAGCAGAAAAAATTGAATTTAAACCTTTTATTTAAAGCATACATTTGACTTCCGAGTTTTATATGTAATATTTCAGTTTTAAAATCCCAGTTTTACACCCTTTCTTACATTCCTTAATTTCAGTTCAAGTAAAATATTTTTATACGAAAAGCTTTACCTCTAAATCTTATTCTTTACGAGCATTCCCTCCTAGAAGTATTTCCATTAGGAAATTGGATGACCCTACTGCACCTAATTTACGAATGCTGTACATAAAACCGAGATGACTATCTTTTAATAAAAGAAACCACCTGTTCAAACATTTATGCGAACGCAAATTTTAAGAAGCGTTCTTTAAAATATATGACTGTCGTAAACAATTATACTAACCATAAAACCGTTCAGTATTTGAATGGATTTCAGGATGAATTTAAGTAAATGATTTATTTTATGATGAGTATTTTTCGATAAAAACTAATTTAAAACTTTAGAAATTTACTCAAACAAAATTCGTAATTAAGCTCCATTTATAAATTCATTTTCCTTTTCGTCGCCTGGTTGTCTTTACTGGTTGTTTCGTGATTTATTAATTTCTTGAAGGTTATTTTGTCTCTTTAACATTGCATCTTCTATACTTCATCCCCATTTATCGTTTCCAGTTGTCATCATTTTATATTCAACCGTCACTATTGTTTTTCTTTTCTTCCTTAGCTTGCATCCTATATATAACAGTCCCGTGTGATTTTTCGTACATTTCTCCAGATCGGATGGTTCTCTAGGTCATCAGTATTTATCAAATATTCTTTTTCACTGGACACCTGTTAAAACATTCTCTCGCTCTTAAATGGCACTATAGCCCAAGACCTGCATTGAACTCCTCCAACATTCAGTAATCTTTTGTTTGGCTGCTGTATTCCAGTTCTTCAACCTCAACATCTCTCTAGCAACAACATCCTGATTATTTCTCTGTCATAATCCACGTTTTGTGCCATATGTGACCATTAATTGTATGACGGTTTTATAAATTTTATAAGTTTTATTTTACTATGGACGTCTTTGTATCCAAACACCTACGATAATTCGAAGTATGCTCTATTACTTACCTCCTTCTTCAATTTCCTCCGCCTAAAAATTATCAGCATAAATATCTGCGTTTCATTATATTGCTGTCTATAGTTAATTTGCTATATTTCTTCTTTTTCTTCTTCTTCTTCTTTCTCTTAATAAGTAATTCTGCTTGTTCATTGGCGGATTAATACCTCTATGAAAGGTTGCTCCCTATGGGAGGTGCTATCAACAAGTCCTTGTAGACACTTTGTTTCACGACCAGCAATCTCATGTAGAGTCTTACGTTGCCACATTATCAATTCCACTTGTAACTTTAACATCATAACATATAAGATCGAATAATGTAACCTAAATTTAAATTAATGACATGTACATGTACACCTAGACATACTGATGATTGAATATGGATTCCGAACACGTTTTATGATGTAGCCCATTTGGGTGTTTTAATAATATACCTTTTATAAAGGATTTTAAATAAATTTTTTGTTATGCATGGTATACAGCCAGCTATAGGAACTTATTTTCCTTGTGGATTTCCATAAATTCGTTGTCCTCTTTCTCGCGTTAGTAGTCGTAATGAAATCATTCCTTTTCCGAGGCGTAATCCTGTTTCTTTGAGTTGTACGGTTTTAAAGCCAATCGGTAGGGTGCTAACCTGGCTAACCCCATCCTCCTTTATCCGGGCTTGGAACCGGCAACCGTTCTGTCGAGCTAGTCGATCCACCCAACAAAACTGCAGGCGGAGTTTTTGCTGTATTTGGCGGGACAAATTAATATTAATTTTAAAACCTTAGGCTAGTATGTTATTAGAGGTGGTCTGTGATTAGAAAAGAATCGTAGCAAAATAGGATTAAATCATGTAAACTCTAAGTAACGTCCTATTTCTGTAGTTTTGGGTTTGACTCCGCATTGAATAATTTTGGTATTTAAAAAAATCATTGTTTGTTTTACGATTCGGCAAGGTCACACTTGTTACTGGAGAAGAGGAGGAGAATCACTTACTTCGAGGAGAAGTGATTTACTATATGCTGTACCTTGTAACGCTTCTTGTGATTGGTAGTGTCCGCGTGCGAGTAGGTAGGATCTTAGTCGCTAATCTAATTTCTACGTTTTTTTATATAATTGGTTTCCATTCGGTTAGAAGTCTTTGGGCATCATCTCTTGTATGTAAAGTTTTAGGATGCTTTTTAATTTCTATTGCTTCTCTGATTATACCTTTGGTCATATTTTCAAATATCTTTCACATAAGTTTATTTTGTATCCTGTTTTTATGACACATTGTACTAGAGATGACGCTTTCTCTTTTCTTTCAATGGCATTTCGATCTTCTTCTAGTCTAACCTGTATTCTTGTATTGGTTTGTCCGATGTACGATTTGTCGCAGTTCTGACAAAAGATAGTGTACTCCTTGATTTTCCAATAAATTTTTGTTTCGCGGAGGATAATATGGTTGAAATTATGGATATCTGATTTTGTTTCGGAATTTTTGTGTCTTTTCAATCATAGACGTGCAGAATCCATTTTTTCTTAAAGCCGTTTAACCTATGTATATTATGCGTATTTTCTTCTCGTTATGATCGTCATCTGTCACTTTTTTCGATCTTTTACAAAGTTGGGGGTATGGACACACAAAGGTGTTCACAACATTCTTCGATATACCTGCGTTTCAAATGCCTATTCCGTCTGCTAACCTTTAGCTTTCACGTATAGTACGCAAGTGGAATACCATACCATACATTCCAAATGAAAAGAATAAAAAAAAAGATTACACTACTGAAGAAAATCATATATTTTTGATTTATAGATTTATATATACAAAGCTTTTGACAAGGTTCTAAGAAAAAAATATAGGATATACTTCACAGAAGAGATATTGACAGAGGACAATAAGAATAATAAAGAATATAATATAAAAACAACAACAATTTTATTATACACAAGAAAAGAATATCACAATCATTCACGATACAAGACGAATTAAGACAAGGTAAAAAGTTAAGCCTTGCATTTTTTTCAAATACTTATGTATAAAATAATAAAGCAATGCTTAAAATAAGTGAAAAAAAAAGACTATTCTCCGGACACAGATATTTACAAAAAAAGAACTTTCACAGGGAACGTTTACATGATATGAGAATCGTGGCTAAATGTGAGAAACAATTGCAGCAGCAAGCTTGAGGTAACATGAGAGATCTTTCCGGGTGGCAGATGGCATGATGTATGGAGGAATGAGGGAGCTGTGCGGCTATGATCAGATATCACCTGAGGCGGTGAAGGGTCTAGGACGGGCGAAGCCTGAGTGGCTTTTGGAACACATGAATGCACTGCTGGAAGCACAAACTTTTCCTAAGCCTTGGAGATCATCGAGGTTAGTACTGCTCTTCAAGGCTTCAAGGCTGCGGAAAAGTTTCGCCCCATCTGTCTTCCTCCATGCATCGGTAAGTTGTAGGAAAGGATGCTGCGAGAACGCATAGACGACATGATTGAGAGGTCAAGTTAGGTGGTTTATCTCGGAGGCAATTTGGTTTTTGTAAAGGGGAAAGCACGATTGATGCAATCGTGAGTGTACTTGAAGCATTGTGCACTAGAGGGCATGAACATCGCTGGGCGGCCCTACTGTTATTCGATGTTAGTACTATAATGCATTAAGGTCAGTCAGGCGGCAGATGAATTACTTGCCCTCGATCTTCTGGGCAATTAGCTACGTTTTTAAGTTGAAATTCTCAGAGTACTATTGTACCCTAATAGTGATATCAAATTCTAATTTTTTGTGCTTATATACTTAATTGTAGATAATATATATCTCACCTTCTAACCCATTAATGTTATTACATTATTATATATAGTATGGGTAACCAGAGCCAAAATTGTAGCACTCGTACAATAAAAGGAATATTTTTATGGAAACTTAAAAGGGCAGACAAATGACACATATATGGTTAGCATGCTAACTCATTATTAATATCTTAACTTAGTAAAAAAATATGCGGGTTACTGTTCTTATCCATCAGTTTACAACTACATTTTTACTACCGGGTATTTCTATATTCGACCGAGGACGCTCTATCCGCAGACATTTGTAGTTAATTGTTTTGATTTTTTCGGTCTCAGTCGTCAAAGATTTGACCTCTAAAAACTATACGAACAAGCTAAGTTTTGCTGAGAATGTAAAATTTGGGACCTCAAAAAAGATGCAAAAAAGTAGACCACTTTTTCCGCCTAAACCCCCCTTATATGGGAAAAACGTAAAACATCGTTTACCCAGAAATGTAGCTGTATTAATTTTAAACAGAAATGTTAATTAGCACTTTTTTCTATAGAATGAACCATTTTCTTGGAAACAACGCTTGAAGCGACCGGCGATTTTAAATGTCAGTTGCGCGTGTAATTTTTTTAAATAAAATTATGGCGTAATTAACATAAAAATTTTAGATTTTCTCAAAACTTCCACTTTGAACACAACTCTATACCCCTCTCAAAACCTAATTAGCTTTGCCCGAAGTGTAAAAAAAATAATACGACTTATGTATGTTCGGTCAGTCAGTTCTTAGTCTTCCATCGAAATACAATGACATAAATATTAGTTGTTTAATTCTGGTGAAACTCACATCTTTGTGGTAAGAAATATCAACCTTTGTTTATTCAATTAATCCCAATGTTAAAAAATAATTTCTTTCCGTATAGAGTTTCATTGATGACCCATTTTTCACTGGCGTTCTGCCGTCAGATTCCGCCCTTTAGCTACCATTTGGCTATTGCCGAAGAGATATGAAGAGATTTTGAAAGCGTCAACCCTCATTCCATTTCAATACATTAGAACACCCACTTTCTTCGAACGTCATTGAACTGTTAAAGTGAGTGTTTATGAGTTATTGACTATTTTTTGCTTTCTAGGTTTAGTTACGAAAATTTTTTTAGAAAGAATTACATATAGTTTTGTATTGATAATTCTTGGATACGTTCTCTGAAGTAACTCTGATGTCTTTAAGTGAAATGACGATCTAATATCTAATTAATTTATCTTGAGTCCCTTTATAAATCTCAGGTTATGACTTAATTTTACGCCCTAATTTTTGCAATGTAGCTGTATTTAGTATTTCTTGTTTTCTTATTGTCAAATTATTATCTTTTTATTTTCTAATTTTTATTCATCTATCTATCTGTGATTTTTCTATTCATCATATCCTCACCCCTTCACAATGATACCCCGAATTAAGCAACGTGGTCATCGTAAAGCTTTTGTGAACGAACAGCTTTTTATCATCTACTTTTGTTAGCTTTTTCGTTACAATGTTAAAGGTGAAGATTATGAGTATAAAATTTTTGCCCAATCTTCAAAAACTATAGCATGAAATTTCGATTTTAAGTTTTGGTAACAAATATGAGGCATTTAAAATATGCCTAAAAACGCTGAATTTAAACTTTTACATTACAAACAATCTCACGTCACGAAAAATGCTTTCACAAAGACGGGATAAGGTAGAATTTGTAAATGAGGTTGGGTAGTTTTAAAAAACGTAAATATGCAATCGAAAAGAGGGAGTTTTTAACATTTTAAATTGTCTGTAATGTGAAAGTTTAAATTCAACGTTTTTAGGCATATTTCAAATAATATTTTTCATATTTTTTGCAAAAACTCAAAATCGATATTTCATGTTAAAGTTTTGAAGATTAGGTATTTCCTAAAAATGGAAAGTTCATGATGACCGGTCAATGGAAGTAATAAAGTTTACTGATCTCATGGTATTACATGTCAAAAATCGCGCAAGTTTTATTTAGTTAACTGCCTTAATAGAGTGACTTTATTTATGACAAAGACAAAAATTACATACAAAATCTGCGTTCTTTGCCTCTAAATCCCATTTTAATTTATGTCGATAAGCTATACTGATCAAAAGATATCGAATTTTTACCGTTTAGTTGATACAAATTTTATTTAAAACATTTTCAAGCGCGTAACTGACATTCAAAGTCGCCGGTCGCTTCAAGCTTTGTTTCTGAGGAAACGGATGATTCTACAGAAAAAGTGGTATTAACCATTTTTGGTCAAAATTACCTCAGCTACATTTCTTCTGTATTATCTTTTCTACGGCGAACAAACTATTGGTAAATCGACGTTTTACGTCCCCTCCCCGCCTAGGAAAGGAAATTTTAGGGGGAAGCCCGGGGTAGGAGTGGTAAACTTTTTTTGTTTCTTTTTGGGGTTCCAAAATTGACATTATCAGCAAAATTCAGCTTATTTGTATGATTTTTAGAGGTTCAGTGACATTTTCGTCTATAACGACTGGAGATTACCTATCGAGAGGTATCAATTTAAAAGTTAGAAATTTGTTATACATCAAAAAAGCTTATGAACATTTTTTTATTAGGCTTTTATGACCTTTTATCAGGCTCCACGAAGTGCGGCCTCATGAAGTTTGCCAGTATTTAGAAAATATACAAATTATGTTTTGCAATGTTTTTTGGTTGTTATCATATTAATATAGAAGTAAATATTTTCCTTACTGAGCACTATTTATTATATTTAAACAGAGAAACTGAAAGATATGAATTGAAAATTGCCATGTTTATATCCAACCTTCGATAGAAGACAGAACTTTAAGAAGAAATGCCATGTAGTGTGAACTATAAATATCTATTTAACTTTATGATAAATTTGTCAATTCCAAAAAAAATCTTTTAAGCATGAATTTTTTTGGTATCTATTTGTTATTTAAATTATTTTTTTATTGTCTTTGATGCGGTTAATTCCAATGGCATTGATTAGTTTCTTTTTTTGGAGGCTTACTTATTTTTTGTAAAAAAGTGATTTTTATTTTATTAGTAAATATATATACTCAGTGACATTAGAAGTGTTACACCCAGAAGGAATAATTTCTTGAACTTAATTTTTTGGCAACATGGTAGATTTACATCAAGAATGAAACGATAACGTTGTCAAGAATTTTTATTAACAAGTAATCAAAAAAAAAAAAATTAATAATGTGTTTGGCGACCCCGTAGCTGAATACACTCCTGTATACGTCTAGACATTGACAAAATGAGATGATCGATGTCTGCTTGTGGCACCTCGTTCCAAGCAACTTGAACTTCATGTATTAACTGTGCCAGAGTCTGTGGAGGATGGTGCAAAGTGGACAGTCTCCTTCCCATCATATCCCATACATGTTCGATAGGATTTAAATTCGGAGCACGGAGTGGCCAGGGCAAAACATTAACGCCAGCTTCTTGGAGAAAGTCCATAGTTTGACGAGCAATATGGGGACGCGCGTTGTCTTGCTGAAAAAGGACGTCTCGACGGCCGTCGAGATAAGGCAGTAAAGTGGTTTATAAGATGTCATCAACATAACGCGCAGCTGTCATATTGCCTCGAATAAACACAAGTGGTGATGGGCTATCATAGGCAATAGCCCCCCAAACCATTACTCCAACTGTCTTGTGTACATGTCTCAACAGCAAACCCGATATCTCGTCGCTCTCCACGGCGGCGTCTTACCATCCTACGACTATCATGCGTTTCTAAACAGAATCTTGATTCATCGCTGAATGCTGCAATACGCCATTCTGCCACCCAATGCTGCCGTTCTCTGCACCAATTCAAACGTTGATGACAGTGATCCGCAGTCAAAGGAAGCACTAGTCGTGGGCAGAATGAAACCAGTCCAAAGGCTCGAATGCGACGATATAGTGTACGCATACTAACAGGTCTACCTACTACTCCAAACCATGGGTCAGCAATTTGACGCGTAGTAACAAATCTGTCTCGCAGATCAAGTTATCTAAAGCGCCTATCTTAACGCTCTGTGGTACGCCTCGGTTGACCAGTAGGTCTTCTTCGTATTCCACTACCTTCGTTTGTCCACACACGACAGACACGCATAACCGTCATTGCCGTACAATTAACGCGACGGCCTATTTCGCGATACGACAAACCCATATCTCTATACGCAATAATTCTGCCCCCGTCAAAATCGCTTACATGGTGGTCATTTTGATGTCTTCGAACTCGAGGCATTTTTTTACACTGAATACAATTAGACTGAGGAATAATAACTAAAAATTTCTACACAAACCGGTTTTTACAACGGTATCTTCACAAAAAATTTAAAGGTAAAACTTTATTTTTACAAAAAGTAGCAAAGATAAAACATTGATATTGTTATCATAGCATGTTTTAACTGTTGCCATTCTGTTACCAAAAAAATTAAGTTCAAGAATTTATCCCTTCTAAGTGTAACACTTCTAATGTATATAATTAATAATATATAGTTTCAGTAAAGTAAACAACAACAACGAACAAAAGCAGCGTTGCATATCGAACTGCCTATTGTTTAATTTAGGCGCTTGTTTACATTATGGGGTATTTATCCAATTTTACATCACAAACTAACGCAAATATATAGCAGTGAGTGTGCAGAATAATGTTTTATTTAAAAATTCCCAAATATATTACTAGGTAAATTAAATATGTAAAATACGTGAAACTGTTTATGAACTCGATGGAAATGTACATATTAAATTAATTGTAAATTTGGTCAACCTCAATACAAAACATAATGCAAGCAATTTAGTTTCTATCTATTATTAGCGTTTATTTTCACCAATAAACGGTTGTTATAAATAAGCTTCCAATACAACGAAACGGTTTATGTTTATAGACTAGGATAATTAAATTTGATTGGCGTAGAAATTTCCGCATACAATTTTTTAATAAGACACATTTGGAAAATTTTCATTATCGTAATTTAATAATCACAATAATAATATTGTTAGCAATACATCATAAATTATTTCTAATGATTATGATAGGTATTAACGAAAGTTTAGAATTTATTCTTTGTTAAGCAATATATAAGTAACTTACAGTGTAGTACAAAAGTTCAACTTCGATTTACCCAAACCCTTAATTGACCAAAGGTTATTACACTTTTTTAAATGGTGATTTGCAATTTGCTAACTATATAATTATTTTCCACATGTTTTTTTCAGATTGTCAAAATGTAACCCCTTTTTGTTTTTCAATATACATATTAATATTTATTATTCACTATATTATTATATTAATTATTATATTAATAATAATATTCATTATAAAAATCATGAAAGTGGTGCCTGTGTGAGTCCATTTCAACTAGGTAAAAAGAAATAAAATAAGACTTACTCACAATCAATTTAATTTTACCACCAAAACGACCGGTTTCGCTTACTACACTTTGCTAAGCATCTTCAGGTCCAACGGTACCAGGTAAATTAAATGCTGAAATTACAAAGCCCACATTAGGGTGCTGTCTTACCTTATACCTATATTACTTGTCTGTGATTATTAATATGAATACAATTGATGAAGCAGACAAAGTAAAAACCCACAAATTGGTATAAGATCATCTTCTTCTTCTGCTAGTGCCTATCCTTTATGGATGTTGGCTACCACAATGGCCCATCGTATTTTATTAGCAGCTGTTCGAAATAGATCTGTGGTGGTCATACCTGCCTACTGTCTCAAATTCTTAAGCTAGGATATTCGGCGGCGTCCTGGTCCTCTATTTCCTTCTATTTTCCCTTCTAATATCAATAGTAGGATTCTCTATTTATTTTCATTTTTCTCTATATGTCCGAAGTATGCTAACTTTCTTTCTTTAATGGATTTCAAGACTTCAGGATTTTTTTGTAAACGTTCCGTTACTGCGTTGTTAGTTATATGATGTACATATGATATTCTGAGCGTGCGACGATAGGACCACATCTCGAAAGACTGCAACCGTCTGCAAGACGCATCAGTGAGTGTCCATGCCTCTTCTCCATACATAAGAACAGAAGACACATAACAATTAAGGATTTTGAGTCGGAGATGTAAGTTCAAGGTTAAATTGCAGAGAACTTTCTTCATCTGTTGGAACGCACTCCTTGCTTTTTCGATCCTACATTTAATCTCATATGAGTGATCCCAGCTGTCTGTCATGTTGCATCCTAGGTATGTTATTTTTTCTGTTTTATAAGATAATCTATTGAATTGAAATAAATTAGTAAATAACCAAAATACTACTTACAAGCCGGTATAAGAATTATTAATTAATGATTCGTGGAACATAGTTCAAACTATCCTGGATTGCTGGTGATGGGTGATCATCTGTTTTATTGTAACTGTTTGATAATTAGCGGGAAAGTTCTTGAGGGGGGAGATATTAACAAATGAAATAGGAATAAGGTATTATGTAATTGTTTGTTAAATAATTTCAAATATTTCTATCAATGGCAATGGCTTCTATATCTGCAGGTTCTTTGCCATCGGCTGACGTACGAAGCAGGGATAAATAAAATTCAAAGTACATTCTGGGGCCTTACTCGAATACAATTGTTAAATACAACCCGTCAATGGGAGGTGTGGATTTGTGTGACATATTTATTTTACAATATAGAATCTGTATGCGCACTAAAAAATGGCCTGTACGTTTTTTTTTTCACTTTATTGATCTTATAGTGACCTATTGATGTATAGAGTATCGTCAGTATAGTGCAGCGTTTGACGATAAGAGATTTACCGGAATTTAAGCTGCATGTTGGAAGGTCACTATCTCTAGGTGGTAAGCCTACAAACGGTAGACAAAATAGTGCGTTCATTTTAAGAGAACCGGAGCTCAAGAGCTCATAATTTCTGTAAAAGATCTAAAGTTGTAAAATTAGTAATGACTATTTGCCAATATCCTCTGTCAGCAATAGAAATTCTTACATGCGTTGCCGAAACCCTGTATGCACTGAGAATATGAGATTCTTTTACAAAATACAAAGTGCAAATGAAAGTTAAGTCCTGATGTTTATTTTACTGGACCTGTCATATTATGTCTGTTAATTTTTTTGAGTTTTTAGAGATTTTTTTTATTGTTTTCATAAATGAAGAGAAAAAATAGAAAATATTGTTTAATAATAAAAACTCTTTTCTCGGGACTGAGGAGGCTAAATAACAACCATAGCTAAAAACAACCATTCATGAATAAAAACTAATTTTTTATTCACCTTATCCAAATATATCAAAAACTATAAATAAATAAATATTTTTTTTACTAAAGGATAAAATTGTTAGGTTATTTCACTTAAATTAAATCGAAAATTTAATGCATCTATTGCAAAAAATTTTTATAATTAAATTTACAGTGGAACCTCGATTATCCGTCTCTCTATTAACCGTCACCTCTGTTAACCGTCAGGGTCCATAAGTTATATTGACAACATAAGTAAAAATTTAGTCATCAATTCATTTTGTTTGAGCTTTGCGGTAAGCCAAACGAAATTCGTTGAAATGTACACGTGAAGTTACGACACCACCGCATTTTTTTATGTAAATAATTATTGTTCTTATTTAGGGCTCTGGATTAAATTTCAATTTAAATAGGTAATGATACATGATACGATAATTATCACAGTCAATATCTGTGTGTCAACATAATTCAGTTTGATTCAAATTCGAACATTGATTGTGTCACTTAGTCGCAATGAGCAAAAAGTATGATGTTCCGAGAACGACAATTAATGATTTAAAGAAAAATGCTAATGGAATTGAAAAGTATGCTTCGCAAATGGAATCGTTGGATAGCCGGATGAAACATAGTTAGACAATGAAAAAAAGCCACAAATGAATCACTCAACACGGCACGACACGCCATTCTGTATTTGTGGTTCGTTTAAAAAAGAAGTGAAGGTGTTCCTTTGTCTAGATAAATTGTTGCCGAAAAAGCGTTGTTTTTCACCATGAAATTGAATGGCGATCCTTCATTCAAAGGAAGCAGCGGCTTGTTGGAAAAATTGAGCGCCGCAAGTATTGAAGTCGTTGACGAATATAAAAGAAAGTTTCAAGATATGATCTATGAATATGGTTTGACACGCAATCAAGTGTTGAAATTGAAAGTGCAGACACTCGCTTCACTATATGAAAAATATAAACCAGAATTTAAAACGTAAAACAACGAATCAAAGCAATGATATGTTCAAATGAAAGTGGTGACCATCGCCTTCCTATATTATTGATTGGTACAGCAAAAAAAGCACGTTGTTTCAAGGGCATAAATATGAACGCGCTTTCCGTTTTCTACTACGCACAACATAATGCATGGATGTCCGAAGAAATATTTTCTGACTGGTTCAAAAAGTGCTGCAAACCAAAATTTGTGTATCTATTTTTCTAACGTCTTGATTTTTAAGTTTTTATACCGGACGTTCGACAATACTTGCAAGCAAAAAATTTGCCACCAAAGGCGATTCTCATTTTGGAAAATGCACCTGCCCATCCTGAAGCCGGTATGCTGCGAAGTGACGATGAAAATATCACGTGCTCTTTTCTGCCTGCGAATACATCATTGATACAGCCAATGGATCAATCGGTTATTAAAACATTCAAAAGAAGATACAGAAAAAAATTTATTTAAAACCTAGTTATGGAAGAGGAATATTCTTTACCAGAATACTGGAACGCATACAATTTAAAACACGCAGTCGACAATGCTGTGGATGCTTGGGCTGATGTTTCGGAAGTAACGCTGAAAGAGCATGGAATAAATTATGGCCTGAATCAACTCAAGATGAAAATGCCCCCGTGACAGCCAAGCGTGATGCGGTAACAAACGAAGTTATGGCTGAATCAAATGTTTTGTTTTCGTTGCCTAAACGAATGGTTAATTTGTGATGAGGACGCAAACGGCTATCGATTGCTGACAGATGATGAAATCATTGAAATGGCAACAGAGTAACATGGCAACTGGCAACACAAAAATTTGCGTAAAGAAGCTAGAGAAGCTGCATGGCATATACAACAATTCATCAAGTGGTATTCTTCGTCAAGAAGAATCAAATAAGATTGATTTAATGATTTTACGTTGATTACGAAATTCAGCTGTTGCAAAATGTAAAGTAACAATAAAACAAACAAAGATTTCGAAATATTTTAAATCAAATTGATTCGACTGTACTTACATAAATCTCTCTTATATTGTCAAATAAAACATACAAATAAAATTTTAAAGTTATACTATGAATTTTTATTTTTTTAATGTTCTGCTAACCGTCTTTTTGATTATCCATCATACTCTTGGTATGGTGGCCTGACAGATAATCGAGATTCCACTGTATTTGTTTTTACGTGTTAAAGAAAAACTAAATATTGTATTATGTACATTACTGTGTACAGTTCCATATAAATATGAACAAGTAAGACAAAAGTTCTGTAAATTATTTTATTTTTGTGTATTTCTTGTGTCGCCGTACATAAAATATTATTTCAGTTTCAGTTTTCACGTTGTATTTATATTAAGTGACTTACATTTACATAACGTTTGGAGAGTTTCATTCATTAACTAAACATGTTTTCAAAAACTTTTTAGTTAGCAATTTTTTATATTTTTAATTAGATAAGAGTAATTTCCTGAATTAGATAATGAATTAAAGTGAATAGTTTGTAAGGCTTAGCTCGTCTCGCTTTCGAAATTTCGCGGTAGATATTTCACGGTGCTCATTATATCTCGGGTCTGTTTAAGGTACCTATTTGGTATCTTGTAGCTGCGATTCGCAAGAAGAAATTCAAATGAATGATAACTCTTTAATAACTTTCTTCTCATAAGTTGTGGGAGGTTTTCAGCAAGTTTTACGTAATTTTAAAGGTGCATTCGCAGTTCGGTTTTTTGGTGTACTCAGATTTTACTTTATTTATTCTAACAGATAACTAATTAAAGCGATTGAAATAGATTTTTGAAACTGCATGATACCATAGTTTTTATGGCCGAAGATTACAATGGACGTAATACATGACTGCTTAAATTAAAAAAAATATATAAATGTTAATATCTTCATGTCTAAGTTTTGTATAAGAACTTAGAAATATAATATGAGCACCTCGACAAATACAAAATAAAGGCAAATGTCATAAAAACTGTACTTAAAGTAATTTTTAAATGGAATATAATACAATATTCCCAAGTTGATCCCTCACATACAAACACCACTGTTAGAATACAAAGATTAAAGTCATATCAAGAAATAATATCCTGAAGGTATTTATGAGTATAACTTGGGGTGCTTATCCACATGTCCTTCGCATCTCAGCGTTTGAACTAAGTTTCTCAGCAGCCGAGTCCGCAACTTCACGCTGGAGACTTTCAACACACGCCTTGTAGGTGAAAACTGCTCTAAACGAGACTGGCCGAATCATTACAGAGTGCCTTAGAACTTTTAGATCTTTCATAGTCCCTAATATTTACTCTATCGCAGAAATAGATTCACCTAAGATCAGAAGAATTGCAACCGCAGAGGCCGAGAATACTGCAACTTATTTTGCCACACAAAACAGCTGGAGATCTCACCCAGCGAATGGAAGGTAGAACCTTGAAACCGCACGATCCACAATCTCTATTCGATCATAAGGAGGAACTACCTGCCGGATCACACTTACCTTTCTTTATGTGTAAAAAACCCTAAAATGGTTCCGGAGAGAAATGACCCACTGCGTGTACAATCTGAGAAACTGGCGCTATGCTGAAAATGATCTATCTGGTTGTGGCGTTGTACAAATTAATGATCATCTGCTGGTATGAGAATAGCTACAAGAAACCTGTACCTTAGAAGACCTAAGGCAAGCCAATGAAAGAGCCCTGGATGTGATAAAGCACGGACAGCTCAAAATTGACTGGAACTGAAGTGGACATGAAAAGTAAGTAAGTGTTGGTTTATGAAAAAACCCAATTTAATAGGCTCAACAGATGATCTTGAGATACAACGTTACTTAAGGAAATAAATTCACAGTGACACTTTGGGGTCAAAATGTACAATTTTTTTAAGATCCAAATTAGGTGAACCTGAAGCTGTTACCACTACGTTTATCTAGTTGATTTTGTCAGTATATATTAGTATTATTAAGTTATTGATAATACAGTTTTTATCTCATAGCTGAGATTCCTTAACATATTATCATAAATTAGTAAAAAATAATTATAGAATAATTTGAAATTTTTTGTTCTAAATATTGCACCTAAGTTTCTTAGAACGGATTAAAATTTCCAATCTTCATAAAATTTCTGATTGTCAGTTATTTGAGTTAAGATTTACATTGTCTATTTAGACCTTTAAAGATATTGCAAAATTATTGGTTTTGTACTATTAACCAGTGAACTCGTCCAATAAAAATGGCACAAATGTCTAATTTTACTACCGTGATATTAAAGTGTCATTTAAGATACTTACTTTAGACAAACTTTTAGCAGACACTAATGGTAAGTAAACTTTGCCAAACAAACAAAAAATAAATTCTTCTTGGGTTGACAAAAACTCGAGAGAAAAGCTGCGCACATAGAAAAAAAAATAGTTTGTGAAGGAGGTGCTATTTAAGAAAAATTCAAAATCTGAAAAGAGGAAACATGGAATAATGAAGTACTTTTTGTAAAAAAAGTTTGGCAAGATAACCAGGTTGCAAATGCTCGTCAGGCGTTTGCTGAAGTTTGTTTATTGGAATAAAATTTTCAACTTCATATTGGTGAAGGTCGTCATTTGATTGTCATTCATGTTAGAAGAGATAAAAATTTGCTGAGCAAGACTTTTTAGAATTCGTTTTAATTTCTACAAGAGGCTACCATGAAGAAATGGTTATTTATTACCGATTAATTCTGTTGTAGTTATGGGCAATACCAGTTACCATTTTAAATTAAATAAACCATGTCTTAACAGTAACTAAAGAAAAAGATTTCTTAGATCAGTTAGTCAGCAAAGAAAAAAGATAGAAGAAAAAAATAAGGAAAAAAAGAGTTTTCACAATCATAAAAATGAAATAAATCAAAATTTATGAAGTTTCTGATTCTATCTAATCTGAAGGCAACGACAAATTTATGTAGGTATAAATAAATAAATGTGCTTATTGACAATTTTTAAATTTCTCTATTGTAATGTGATCTCCGCCATTGATTATTGGAGTATGAGTATTTAAATCTCTCTCTATATATTCGTAATATATAGAGTAAATCAATATCGAGTATCAATATCAATCAATATAGAGTAAATCAAAAACCCAATTTATTAATTATGGAAATCGGAAAACAACATCCGACAGAGAAGAAATCAGAGAGAGGTCCCCTCATAAAATTAATATGGCTTACACCAAACTTAAAAAAACTGTATTTTGTCTACGTCGCTATTTATTGTATACTGCTAAGAAATGTTAAGGAACAAATATCATAGCTAAGCAATTGTACTATCTGTAAATTAAAGAATTGCTAACAACAGATACACGAATAATTTCTAAAAACGCCATAGTTCCAGCTAGAGAAAATACACTAGACAAAGTAGATCGAAGAAAAAAAGTCTTGGATGACCGATGATACACTAAATTTGACAAAGGCCAGACGTATAGACGTATAGAGTGCAACAAATTTAAGTTTGGGAATGTGACGTAGTGTTTAGCGCCGGTGGGCGGACTGTTTCTACCAGTGGCAGGCAAAAACAGGTAGATTTAAATCATTTTCCATGGGTATATTCAATTAAAGTGAAGAATGAATTTGTTAATTTTTATTTTTATGGTTTTTAATCATTATGAAGTTTATAGTCAGTTTGACTCGATAAAATAATGAGTAAAATATTAGGAGTACTTTAATCAATAACAAAGTCCTGAATACTTACAACTTCCCTCACTATCAACTACACAACTTCATGCTTTTTGTCAGCAATATTATTATTTAAATGGAAAGCACATACATTGTGTTTTTGATTGGTTTGTATTCACGTAGTTTCATCTATAGTAAACTTTCAGTTTACTTAATGATTTTGAAAGTTTACTTTGCAACTCCGCAAATTATCTTCTCTGTGCAGAGATTGATGCATCATCTGCGCGTTTAAATTATTTTCTTTATGATCTATTGTATCATAAACCAACAACAAAGATGCTTCTTAGTTCTATGTACTAGGTTTCAAGACTTGTAACCTTTTTAATTCTAGAGTTATCGTTATCTATTATAAGTGGACAGACAAATGGATATATGGCGTCCTTAATTCACATACTAGTAATTTCCTTTCTATTTGATATTAGAGATTTGGTTTTCAATATACTTTGTTTTAAAGATGATTATTTTACAATTAAAACTTGCCAAGTTGTTCTATATACATTGCTTTGATTTAGCCTCGAAGTAACTCCTAAAGATATAAGCAGTCAAATATCTTTACCAATTGAACTTATCCATTATAGAACACACGCTTTCTGACTCATTCTGACTCATTCTAATTTTTATAGGGCCAATAGTATCAGTTAGAAAACATTAAAAAATTCCTTAACTAAAACACATCAACATTGTGTTGCTACATCCCCTTAAGCACCCAAATAACACCGCAAACATGAACATCTAACGGACTTTATTTGGTCGACGTTAATTCACTCAGTCGAACATAAAGAACAATTGTCCAAGAAGTTCCCAAGTTCGTCGGGCAAACTCACTGATAAACCAAAGCCTGGAGCCGCCACCCGAACTACTACAAACTTTCCTTTCACTATCCTGAAATTAAACATGCGTCCTTTCTATTATCTACTTCCTACTTTCGGTTTACAAAGCAGAAACGAATTCCGCTTTGAATAACCTCTAGTATCTACACGGGGCCATCGGAAGAAACGGCAAACTAAGGGTAAATAAAGCAAATATCGCAGCAAATAAAAGCTTTCTCATGTAAATCGTCAGAGAATTTTAGTTTAGGTTATTTGAATTATCATTGGGAGAGTATTGTCATAGATTTAGCAGTTACCTTCTTAAAAATAAAAAAATATGGCATTATAATTAAGAACAAGGTTATTAAGATTCTCCCCATTATAGTAGGGCGTTGAAGCATATACGTTAAGAAAATCAGACGTACATAAATTATAAGTGTTTAAAAGGTGATAATTAATACCGTAGAATATTTCATATGTAAGAAAAGAGTGGAAAATTGCCTGGATTTATTTTATCGTATCGTGAATACAGTAATGTATAAATCGATTGGCGATACTTCTCTATACAGCTACAACATGACTTGGATGATATTAAATTATAATAAACATGTAATTAATCATATTTATTGATTATTATTTACACACGGATAACTTATAGATAACAGTATTTATTAATACTATTAACTAAATACATGTTTACTCGTACATCTTACACTAAACGACGGAACCCCGATTGCTTGTCTGTTAACTATATAATTGGTTCGAGTATATATAATTATTGAAGAATATTATAGAATATATAATTATTGTAAAAATGCTCAATCTTCAAGGTTGACCTTAAAGCGCAACCAACAAATAATTCTAACGATACTGTAGTCTTAGAAGATCTGTATGCGTCGCTTCGTTGACATTCCAACCTGTTTTTTTTGCACTTCTCACCAGTTTCTTTGACCTCGTTGCAATAAATACACGTGGTCTTCCCCTTTTTGGGAGATTGAGACATGGTATTCCCTGCTCGCACTCCGCTATTGTTCTATAAATAGTTCTACGTGAAATGTTTTCATTCTGGATTATTCGACAGATTTCAGCTTTGGATACCCGCCCAAACGACTTAGATAGATATTTTTTCTCTAATTTATGCGACTACTTAAAGCGAAGACTTCGAAACAAATAAATCTTAACTGACAGTAAATAAAGTAAACATATTTATGTTTTTAAAGGCAACTCGATATTATTTTGTTTTTGTTAATATTAAAACCAATGAATTTTGTGCCAATACTTTTAGGACATACGTTATTTTACAACCGTATATATTTTTATAAATATTTGGTATTATTATATATATTCATTTTTTTGTATTCACATACATATCCATATATTGCCGATCTATTATCTATTAGTGTGAGAGGCCATGTAGGTATACCAGGGAATGAAAAAACTGATACTCTAGCCAAGGAAGCAGAACAAAATGGAGTATTTTGCGATATTTATATAGTAAGGGATATATTTAACTCAATAAAAAATTTAATAAGGCTAAAATAGGAACAACAATGAGAGAATATTGTTGAAAACTCACAAAATACGTATTTCCAGATACACCCACTCTACCACTCCCACCCCAATACATATTCAATTACTCGACTACCAACTTTTTCTCGGCAAGTGTATTTCATTTAAAAAAAAATCATGGGATTCACGTCGCATTTATTTAAGTTTTAACAACTAAACATTTGTCTTTTATTTTCCTTTTTTTTTAATGCTATGTTTTATGTTTTATATGTTCTCCATAAACACAAAATAATAGCACAATATGTTGCAGTCTAGTGATAATAAACTAACTTCTTTTTCGATTCCTGCCTACATATACTCCGAAATTCCCTTTTGTAACACAACCGAAACAGAAATTAGCAATATCTGTCCCATATAAAACGTGAATACAACCAAGCCTTTTTTTTGGCCGAAGCCGTAAAAATCAAACTGTAGTGAGTAAACTTCCTTTTTAGTAACTGCCGCTGTACTCCGGCATAAGTAGGACAAAATTTAAAATGATTCTTATTCCTATTATAGAACAATCTGTATTATAGTATATTGCAATAAGATAATAATATTGCAACAAAAAGGTGTGTTAATAATTTACGTCTGTCGAAATTTCACATCGATGACAAGAACAAAATCTCTCAATGGCTCACACCATTATCGTGTTGTAATCATCTAGCCAACCATAGTTGCCCCCCAAATAATAAATCTTCCAGTTTAATCCAAATTTGACCTAACCCAACCGCGATAATTTACTACATATGTAAATTGTAAACATTCCGTACGCACTTCCCATCCCATTTACTCCCTAACTGTAAATAAACATTACTCAAGTATCGCTACCAGCCACGAGGTTCGTACACAGTAAACACAGTATAATGAAGGCGAAATAATTACATGGAAGAAGTGAATTTCACGCCTTCTTGTCGTGGACGGCTTAAAAGAGAAAGTAAAGGAGGAGGGGAACAGTTCTGGTATAACCTTTAAAGCTGAACAAACCGTTCCCAAGGTTGCGAATAAATTCTCTTTGTCGTATGTACAAAACGGTCACTGGAGTAAAAATATGCATTGTTGGATTGCGACAAGGCGAAATAATATAGATCGTTAAGTACTACCGGGTGACACGATGTTGTGAGATTGTCTGATCGTGGGCAAAGAGCTCGAAATGATTGATTAAAAGTTGAAGTTGATGTAATTGTTTAGGTTTGAAGTGGTTTTTCACGGTGATAAGATGAAAGAAAGTATATTTATAAGTTAATTTTTTTTTTAAATTAGCATGGAAATATAAATTTAAAGCAACGAAAATATTGTCTTTTAAAAAATGTATACATTGAAAGAGTAACTTACTCAATATTGAGTAAGACTACTTCATCAAGATCCTTAATTTCCATCACTTTGTTTAAGATATTTCATATTATTTAAACACTTTTTTCTCGTAGTTGATGAATCCCTTATCAAAATTAATACAATTACACAGGCTGACACAATTTGACCAATATGCGGACTCAGAGATCAGAATATACTTGTCAGAAGGTTTTTATGCGCTTACGTAAAGTGCAAAAGTAGCGGTTTTTGACATGTTTTTGTATGTCTATGGTTTTTGGCATAGACGTTTTTGGTCGTTTTTGAGGTTATGTAACAAGTTTTATAATACACATATATGATTTATAACTAAAGCTCGGATTTATAGGCAACAAAAATTGAAGAAAAAGGCGCCTATATAGGCAAAGATTTTTATTAAAAAAGGCAGGAATATTAACATTTACGCAAAAAAGGAATATAACTTATTATTTATTGTACAAAGTGAATTAACGTAATATTAACTTAAGGCAGGTATATTTACACATCATAATCATAACATTAGTATAAATAAACTAGTAACTAAATGACTGTAAATTAATATTTAGACATTTTAACCACTTAAAATTTTATCATTAATAGAAACAACTAAATGTTTTTCAATATTTTCGGTCTTAAAACTATGTCTTCGATCACTTAAAATTAATTTGTACATTGAAAATGAACGTTCGACATCGACAGATGTAATTGGAGCATATTTCAGAGCGGATAATAAATCTGGCATAATTTGAAGTTCCTCGGAAAATGTCCCATTCAAAACTTTAGCAACATTAGATAAAAACGAAAAACCTTCATTCTTGTCGAAAACATATTTCATTTTTTTTTAAATTATTTGACCGTTACTTCCAGGTGCCGATTTAATTTTCGTCTATTAATTTTACTGACTCACATAAATTTATCTCTTGTTTTTCTAATAAGGTAATTGTGGTAACTATTAATTTATAATTGTCATTGATATAAGCGAGTTCCTGTTTCAATTTGGGATTTTTTAATATTTTTTTGCTTCTCGAATGGCTTCGGAAATATCATCATCAAATTCTGACATAACTAATTCTATTTCATTGCAGTGTTCAAAGTAAAAAAAACTGCTTCGAGACAGGTTCCCCACCTTATAATTACTGGTTTAGCTGGCAAAGGGACACCGGGAAGTCTTTCTTTATATATTTGCACCCTCAACGGAGCCTTTACAAAGACTTTTATTCATAAAATTTATAAAATTATTTACCAATGGAAACAGATTTCTTATTTCTTCCCGCTTAATTTTTGAAATACAGTCCACATAACATTTTTTCACACTATGTTTTCTCAATGTACTCTCGTCCGGTAAGGATTTATTAAGATATTTTTCGAAAAATCATTTAAAACTAGGGTTCTTAACCTTATATAGAGGAATGTTGGATGCAGTCATCATCTGGCATAAATCAAATTTAAATGCGTCTTCCTCCTTTTTTTTTGAACTGCTTAAACTATCCCGCAGAGATATTTGGGCTAACTTAGAGGAATTTAATTTTTCCAAATTACGTTTATGAAGTGGGGTTCCACAATGCTGGTCAATAAAGTACTTTTTTCTACTTGAAATCTGAGAATTAAAAATAAAATAATTAGAATTCTAAAACCGCTTTAGAATTTAGTTATGTTGTGGGACGAAAAAAAAAATAAACTTACCGATTTGCCGCATGGTTTACAAAATGCTCCATCTCCTTCTAGAGAAAGTTCCGAATAAGATGCGATCCATAGTCTTAATTTAGATGTCATCTTTTCACACAAATGTCTAAAACGTTTTAAAACGTATTCTTTGCTTTTCGGTATACGCAACAAAACTAAACTAGGATATAGCAATGTGTGACTAAACTCTGATACAGTAACCGATTGTACAACTGATAATAAACTAATAAAGCTTAGGGATTTCCAAATAGTTAACCCTCAAGTCTCGATCAGGTACATTTTCTTAGAAATCTGTTATATAAACAAACCATTGATATTTTATTATTGACCCACAATTTTATTATAGAATGGTTTAGTAATAGAATAATATCATGGGTAGTACCATGAAATTTTAAAAAAGGCACAAATAGGCGGAATTTACGAAAAAAGGCAAAAAGTGCAAAAAACAATTATAATAGGCAAAAAAGGCATTTTGACTATAATCCGAGCTTTATTTATAACTATGCGATCTGCATGATCTAACATTTTCTATTTTCGCCTTAGGTGGTCATTTAAATTTAAATATAAACAAATTTATTTTTCAGATGGTAATTTGAAGTGACCGATGTTTATACATTATTTAATATAAATTTAATTTAACATTATAGGCATATAAAAAACCAATTTTTGAAACTATTTATAGTTATTTAACCAACAAGTGTATTAATAAGGGCGATTAACAATTGAGATATATTAACGCGCGAGCGAAGCGAGTGCGTTAATGTTCGAGATTGTTAATCGCCATTTTAATTCACGAGTTCGTTACAAAACTTTTCCGTCTACCGAACTTTTCAGAAATAAAAATATCTTAGTTTAAATTTTCATTTACTTAACGATAAATAATGACATACAATGACAGACAGTACTTACAGCGGCTATGTCATTTTAAATAATTTTTTAGTGGGAATATAAATAGGTACCTATATGTTTGGTTGCCTACACCACAGGTCACTGCCAATCACAGAGCGTTAAATGTGGTTAAATTATTATACAAGCAATGTATGTTGTGTTGCCTATAATAAAATCGTTCATTAATAGAAAATCATTCATTAATAGGGGTCATTAATCAATGATTTTGAGGGTGTTAAAATTAATCATAAATGGATGGTCGACGGAAAAAGTAATTAAATTTATATATATTTTTTTTAATTTGAAGCAAGTTTCTAATTTATTAATGATTTTATATTAAGTAGGTTTTACATTTTGAACGTCACTAAATATTTTGTATCAATAATTTGTAAAATAAACAAAGTTATTAGATCATTTCATTACTATTTTTAATCATCTCGTTTGTCAGCTTTACACAAACAAGTAACTCCTTGTAAAAATAAAAAACATAGGTTCTGTAATATAATATGTAGATCGTTTGAGATAGAAGCTAATCATATAATTATTAGTGATTCCACGAAAGAGCAATAAATATTTAGAATGTTACAAAACCCCTATAAAAATTTTGGACAAACCATGAGCACCTACACAGGGCCGCCGCTAAGGTATTGGCCGCCCGTGTGCAACTTAATATTTGCCGCCCCCCTTCCAACACTTTAGACATACATACTATTATTTAAAGAAATGTGCAGAAGATGCATAATATAACAATAATAATTTGTAAATAGATAAATTTTTACTTGAACATTTAGACTAATCTCTATGATCCAACGTCCATATATTATCCTAATGTATATCCTAATATCCCATCCTAATATCCTAATTTAAACGTCCATTATTATAATTTAATAACCATGATCCAACGTCCAGAATATGTATATCCTAATATCCTAATTTAAACGTCCATTTAATTAAAATAAACCGTGAATAGAAACATAAACACATAAAAAAACTAAAAACGCACTTTTCGGGCTTTCGTCTGGGAAAACTTTTTGACAATATCTTTAATGTCCAATGTCGCACACACTTCATATTCTATAGATAACATTGCAGAAAGCAGAAACACATCTTACTACAATTGTTATTTGTTCTACATGCGCCCCAATGTTTTTTCTCCATTTCATATAATTTTTGAAGAGCAGAGTCAACTGTTAATCCTTTTTTTAATGTTGTAGATAGTTTAAACAGTTTTTGAGAATATTTTATATCAGCTGCACCGGATTCATGTCTTTTTAAAATAATAGCTAAATGTTGCCAGTCACTTACCCCATTAATTCCACTAAGTAATTGTCGGCTGCTTTCATCACAACAAAACAGTTTACAAGGTGCACAAAAAACACTATTTAGTGATAATGAGTAAAGTAACTACGGGCGATGAATTTGGTCTTGATAAGGTAATGTGCGATAATAATAAGTTCGAAAAATTTCCTATTATTTGTATCTCTGGGGAAGTTAATTTTTGTAATTTGCTGAGGAAAATTTTCAACAACAAATTGAACTTCACTTGGATTCATATTTTCAGGCCATTTTCCGGGATCATCTGAAACCAAGTATATGCTGGAGCTTCCTACACTGCAATCCCGATTAACTGGAACAATAATTGTTCTGTCTTGGTTGGTGGTTTCAGGTTCAGGCGTTTCAGCATCAGCACTCGCACTATCGCTATTATTGTCATCAAATCATCCGTCTCTATTCGCAGGAATATTCAATTGTTTGGTACTTTTTTCTATGATTTGGACTTCGCTTGAAGTTGAAGGTCCTAAATTTATATCCGAGTCTTCTATATTTTCATATATGTTTTTCATCAAAAATGATTCCAGTGCACCGCTAAGTTTTTTTTTCTCCTCAGTTTTTGGCTCTTTTATTTTTCTATATTAAAAACCTGAAAGTCGTTTTCTTTTTCTTTCGGACATTTTGAAATTATCACTTAAGAACGAAGCCGGGCGAATTTAACAAAATAAATCCAAAAAAACTGTAGATAAGCTGTCCAAATAATGTTTCTCCAAATAATATGTAGCCGTAACGCGTATACGAATAAAATTGCTCTGATCTCGACGATACTTCGAAATACAGTACCTACTGTGCAAAAGAAACGGGTACACTAGTATATTTTACAAACAAAATCTTTTATCAAAAGGGTGTCTAACTTCATCGAATTCTCAACTAAGACTGAACATAAGACATAATAACCCATCTATAAACATAACCATAGGAACAATAATATAACAGAAACTTTACAACCACTTGCCTAAATTCTTGTAAAGTATCTACGTGTGAAATTTCAAATAACTGAAGTCCAAAAGCCGCCAGCCGCTTTGAATTAAAAAGTATTCCCGAAACTGCAATATGACTGTACCTGCAAAAGGGCGGCAGTTCATACAATAAATAATATTTTCTCACATTTTTTTAGATTAGGATGAAAAATAGAAGTATACATGATAAATGAAACGCATTTAAGTATTATCACGTACTGAATAATTATTATTGTTTGGAATATTAGAGTTCACAGAATTATCTGAATCATTACTATTTAATTATTTTCGTTTTAAAAAAGTATTATCGTCAGTGGACTGCTTTTGGCCGCCCCTATTGTTGGTGACATCGTGTGCGTGCGGATTTTGTGCGTGTGTTCAAAGTGTAGTTCCAGCAAAAACGGGCAAAATAGAAAAATCTGAAAAGCATCTGCTGGACCATTTAACACCGAAACTATGAATGCTTCGGAAGATGCAGATGTAAGTGATAATGAAGATAGAATTCGAAAAATCCTATATTTAAAAATCAAGCTGATTTACATGATCTTGTTCGTGATCTCAATCATCCAAAAGATTCAGCCAATCTATTTGCGTCGAGATTAAAAGAGAGAAATTTGATATTACCAGACACAATAATTATACTTTTCAATAAAAGAAAATTAGAGTTTACAAAGATTTTTACAAAAGAAGATTCTTTAGGGTACTGTACTGTTATGATATTAAAGAACTTGTAGACTTATTTAAAAAATATTTATACAATGGAAATGATTGGCGGCTTTTTATAGATGCTTTAAAAAAAAGCAGTTTTGCTTATTAATGATAACTATACAGTTGTTCCTATTGGTCACTTCATTATACCTAAAGAATCATTCGAAACTTTTCAATTGATTTTGCACAAAATTTAGCACAGCCTACACGAATAGCTCATTTTTGGAGATTTTAAAATGTTAAATCTTTTGGTCGGCTGACATTCTGGGAACATTAAGTACCCTTGTTTTCTTTTTTCTTTGGGACAGTCGGGCTCAAGAAAACATTGGATCAATAGAAATTGGACAAAAAGATCAGAGTGAGTATTAGTTCGAACAACGTTCTACATGAAAGTCTGGTTGACTTAATAAAAGTGCTTATGCTACCACTTCATGTAAAATTAGGATTAATGAAACAATTCAAAAAAGCTCTTGATTAAAAAGGTGCGTGTTATCAACATCGACGATCTAAATTTCCTAAATTTATCTGCAGCTAAAATTAAAGACAGTGTTTGTGCAGGTGTTCCCTGACATTAGGAAGCTAATGAAAGATGACAATTTTGAGAATACTATGACACTCAAAGAAAAAAAAGCATGGGTTAGTTTTAAACAAGGTAAAAACATTGTCATCGACACAAGTGTTGATATAGTTATAGACAAAAATTTAGGAAGAAATATTTTCAGACCAGAGCATTGTAAAATATATTAGAAGGCATTAAGAAATAATTGAAATATTAAATAAAATAAAAAAAAAGGCAGGAGAAAGTTTTATGTTGTTGGAAGAGTATAAGATATGTCGATAAATAAAAAATTGATACCTACTTTATCGAACTGATATCGAATAGGTGACGACAATTTAAATTGGTTCTGACAAACTTCATATTACTTTTTGAGAGAACAATAATAAAAAAAAAATTATATTATGACATATTACAAAAATGACAATATTATGACAATATTACAAAAATTGACAGTGGCGAGAACACAACGAAAGCGGCGAATTTGTGAAAAATTTACAAGATTTTTGGAAAAAAAATAACATATTTACTCACATGGGACGTTCGGACACTATGTTCCAATAATATAGGTGAATTATGGATTGGAATATGACTGACCTGTAGTCTGGCGGTAAATCATAGAATACACCATGGATAAAAAGTATAATTTACGCAAAGAAAAAAAAATTATTCCTACAAAAAACACAAGAAAAATCTCTAATTTAAAGTAATATTCTCAGCAATATTAATAGATGTAACGAAAGAAAAAACCGTTCCTTCTAGTAAACCGTCTCAATCCAAAATATCCTGATTATTGCACAAAATAAAACAAACAGATTCCTGCATGATCTTATGAAGATGTTCACTTAGACTTAGTTTAATAGGAGATTCTTTGGAATGACTACAGTAGTAGAGACAATAGTAGGTATCGTCTAGGTAATTTCCATTGTTAATTTTCTTCATCTTTGAATTTTCAGATCGCTGTACTTGGCGATTGTTTTGCTTTATTTAGCATGTAGATTATTGTTGTTAGGTATCGTCACATAAATTAGTGCTATTTGTCTAGTTAGTTTATCAACTAGTATGAGATCTGGTCTATTATTCGATACTGGTTGGACTTTAAGGACTATGCGTTTCCAGTATAGCTTGTAGTTATCCCAGTTTTTTGGCTAAGTCTGTTTAGCTTTTTTAATGCCTGACAGCTCCCGGTAAGATGTTGGATGGTTTGTTGGGCGTTTGTCGTTTTGGACTCGAGGATCTTTGACAATATATTTCAGGTAATTTTTGGTGGATATAACGGGATCCTGAATTTTTGCGTACAGAAAATATCTGTTTCAGAGAATGTCTTTCTTGATGTCAACCAATGGTTCGACGCTCTATTGTCGACATTGTCTTGACTGACTTCGTTGGGATGTCACCCATGCAGACGTTTACCCATACAGGTGCGCATTTTTTTGTTCTTAAAAAGGTTTTTTATGCTCATTTCTGGGTCTCTCAGATTAAGCGGCGTTATGTCATCTACTGCGCAAATCGTGCGATTTAAAGTAGTCTCAGCCTGCATATGAAAATAGGTTCTTAAATTAGTAATCTTGTTTTCTAATTGCTCATCTATATACATAAGTCCTCTTCCCCCTGAACACCATGGTCATGTCGTCCTTTAGTTCACTTAATACCAAATAAATAGCTAAGCGCGGAACATACGTACTTGTAACTAATTGTTAGTGTTAGGATGCAAATGAAGTATAATTTTAACTGTTTTGCCCTTCGTATGAACTTAGAAGTTAACGTTATTATTATTATCATCATTGACACACACAAAATTATCTTTCTAGAGGAAACCCACTTCAAGAATCAATATTTACATTTTATACTAAATTCTAAAATTGTATTACAATATTGTGGCACTATGTCATAGTATATTTTACTATCTTTATATGTTCCCTGTAAATAACTCATTTTTTTAACGATTTATTTTCATGAATAAAAAATTCTTATCTCATCTGAAAACGTTTTAAAGTGAAACAAGTTAAATGCATTGAAGAGAAAATGTTCATGTTATTGAAAACATATGTTATCAATGTCCACCTATTCAAGCCTAACCTAACACGCGATCCCAAGAGACCCACCATTAAACATTTCCTAGGAACAAATTTCACTTCCCTTGTATCTTTTAGCAACGGAAATGCGCCTTTGCCATTGTAAAATGTCTTTACGGCCTTCATAAAGTAGCGTCATTTTGTATGGGACAGCAGAATTCATTGATGTCGGAGTACAGCGGCAGTTGCTAAAAAGGAAGTTTACTCACTACAGTCTGTTTTTTACGGCTTCGGCCAAAAAAAGGGCTTGGTTGTATTCACGTTTTATATGGGACAGATATTGCTAATTTCTATTTCGGTTGTGTTACAAAAGAGAATTTCGGAGTATATGTAGGCAGGAATCGAAAAAGAAGTTAGTTTATTATCACTAGACTGCAACATATTGTGGTATAATTTTGTGTTTATGGAGAACATATAAAACATAAAACATAGCATTCAAAAAAGGAAAATAAAAGATAAATGTTTAATTGTTAAAACTTAAATAAACCCGACGTGAATCCCTTGATTTTTTTTAAATGAAATACACTTGCCGAGAAAAAGTTGGTAGTCGAGTAATTATATATGTATTGGGGTGGGAGTGGTAGAGTGGGTGTATCTGGAAATACGTATTTTGTGAGTTTTCAACAATATTCTCTCATTGTTGTTCCTATTTTAGCCTTATTAGATTTTGTATTGAGTTAAATATATCCCTTACTATATAAATATCTCAAAAGACTTCATTTTGTACTGCTTCCTTGGCTAGAGTATCAGTTTTTTCATTCCCTGGTATACCTACATGGCCTCTCACACTAATAAATGTTATATTTCAATCTGCAATATATGCATATGTATATGTGAATATACATTTACGGTTGTAAAATAAGGTTTCATTAAAACAAAAGATAGTTTCTAAAATTAGTTAAGTTACTTATTAATTTAACTTTCATGACAAAAAAACGAAAAATTTTCAAATCGATTTTTCTAGAAAACAGTGTTTTCTGCCTACTTAAGGAAAGAGTACCTTTTAGTACTAGAATACCTAAAAATTTAATAATCTACTATCACGAATGGTTAAAAGTTAAACGCAAAAAAGTTATCCGTTAAAATAACCGTTGACCTACCCAAAACGGAGGCCTATGACCGGTACTAGAAATTCAAAATAAATGAAATCGATTCAGCTCTGGATGATAAATAATCGTACCAGTTTTCGTTTTACTTACTAGAAGCGTTCTAGAGGTATTAAAAAAACTAATTATAAGACGCCATTTTATTCACAGCCTTAGATTGAAGCTGGTACAATTAACAAATTGTTTATCTTCATAATTGCTGCCGTTGTTATTAGTAGAAATGAAAAAGAGGTTTTATATACATATAAATAATAAATAAAATAAAAGATCTTCTTCTTCTTCTTCCTTCTTGTATATGGGCTTTAAATCCTGTTTCTTTTTCAATATTAGCCTCCTAAATTGTTTAGATTATCGCACCACCTTTTTCTTGGTCTGCCAATACTTCTTCGTCCATTTGGTGACTTATCTCGTGCTATTCGTCTATCCAATCTTCTGCCTTTCTACTAACGTGTTCGTTCCACTCCTATTTCCGTTTTGTAACTCATCCATTTATGTCTTCTATATTGCATGCTCTTCTTATATTTTCACTTCTCTCCCTATTCAACAGAATTTTACTTGATATCCGTCGAAGTATTTTCATCTTTGTTGTTTCTAGTGCTCTCGTTTTAGATGTATCAGATCTTGTCTCCGAGGGGTATTTTAATATAGGTAAAATTGCTGCTTTAGAGATTCTTGTTTTTGTATTTTGTCTTAGGTATTTGTTCTTCCAGATTGTGTCATTAAGAGATCCCGCCGCTTTATTTGCTTTAAGCTTTGTTGTCGTACTTCTTCGTCTAAAACATTAATAGTTATGTCATCCCAAAAGGATACCAAAATACCATTTCATGTTTACATTACCATAAACAAAAAAGCTTTGTATCATATTAAATTAGGAATTAGTTATAAAGTAAATGAATATATATGTATATTAACCCCAAATTTCGAAATTTGTTTACATTGAAAATAATATAGTTATTTATCAACTATAAATAATAGAGAAAATAAACCTTTAAATAAAATTAGAACACTTCACCATATTTTCATTTTTTTTGAGTTCATAATCATTTCTGTTATCTTGAAAGTAGGTATAATAAAAATTGGTACAACCCTAATCTGCTCTGTTTCTTTTCTTATTTAATCAGTCACCAAATAAACCATTGATTCGGCTACATCCGATATCAATCCACCACCATCCCAGATAAGAGGGGTTAGGTATTCTATAAAAAGATACCGCTACTGGGCCATGATCTGGAATAACTCCATACCAATACTATCTTGCGACAAGTATTAGTAATAAGTCGGCATTATAGCCTCTCCAATAAGGGTCTAAAAAAATAAATATCTATCTGAAATATGAACAAGAAAAGGATTGCTTAGCTCACCTCTAAATGAGACCCACTAAGGAAACACGTCTTAACGGTTGGACGTTTTTAACAGAAAAGAGCGAGACGCTATTCTTGCGCTCTCTGGAAATTGTGCGTGAGTGACAAGTTGATGAATAGGCTCATCTACCGGATATATTTGGGAATTACAGAAGAATCCTTGAGTCGGCTACAGGTAGGTACTTGACAGATAGATGGGGTTAGAAGTTTTATTTAAAAAAAAAATAATCGAAATTTATAATGAGTTTCTTTTAAATCTTTTGAAACGGTTACAATATATATATATATATATATATATATATATATATATATATATATATATAATTATATATATATATATATATATATTTATATATATATATATATATATATATATATATATATATATATATAATAAAATAATATATTTATATTTAACCAGTGGTGCTCATCGTTGGCCTTTGAAACTATTGGACTCATTAGCCACGTCCAATTCACATATTGTTACGTAAAATCTAGTATATGTAAAATAATAAAGGCGTTTAAATATAACACCAACACTTAGATTTTAATATTCTATTATTAATGAACGGCATATTAAAGATTAATCTATTGTCTGACTGCCTTTAAATCAGTTAACAATTAATAGGAAGTTTGCACGAAAGTCAAGGAGATAACAATAAAATCAATTTCCTGATTTAGGGACAGTATACTAGCTAATATCTATTTTCATATCGGCAGACATGGCAGTTACATAAAACGTTTTGGTATGCATTTCCGTAACGAATATTGAATATCAGATATCTGCATTTTATATGTTTTTGAAATTTCGGACAGTTTTATCTTCAACGAATGAATTACGGCATCAGATCACTTTGGAATTTAATTATTTTTTGATGCACTCCGGAAAGGGGATTTTATTCGATCCTACTCGGGAGGACATATGAACTTTTAATGAACGCCATCAGAAATACTCCAATGTTGGTTTACATACGTATCCTTTTAATTGCAAAATAAAATGATTTCGAATAAAATTCAGTTTACATTTGCAAAATTTAGATTTGCAATAAAGAAAATTGAGTATGGTTACCAGATTTACGTATATACACTCATGGACAAAAATATCGAATATTTTGGAATTTTCCAATTTTTTTTAGTAGTCACTATTATTTCAAAATAATTTTAGATTACTAATAATACTCATATAGTAGGCTGATTTATTCAACTGGTTTGAAATATTTTGATGTTTATTTTGACGTTTATTCAGTGGTTAGTATCATTCGTACATTTTATCATAAAAATCCTTCTTCGCGTAAAGGAAAAATCATACTAATTTGGTATTTTTAGTTTAATTTATTAAGTTTAGTTAAATATTGTTTTGATTTAACTAAGTTTAAAACAAAATATGCCACCAATTCTGCACTACGATGAAGTCCAAGTAGCACATATTGTAATTTTGTACGAGGAAGGATATGCACAAAAAGGTATCGCACGACGTCTCAGCAGAACTTAATCTATAGTTTCAAATACTCTAAAAAGGTACCGCGATTCTACACGAAATCGTTCATTGACAACAATGCACCTCAGAAATGAGCTATTAAATGTTAGACAAGTTAATGTGAGTTCACAAACAGTTAGAAGAAGATCAAAAGAAGCAAACTTAAAGCCCAGGCATCCCGCCCAAGTTCCACGTCTTCTCCAAAATCATAAAGCTCGTTGTTTGGAATTTGCAAGAACACATATTTAGTGGAATACCGACAACTGGAAAAACGTTCTTTTCACTGATGAGACCAGAATCCTATTATGGAAGCTAGATGGTTAAAACTACGTCTACAGAAGAGTTGGAGAACGATTCGCCAGTTGCAGTCTCGCTCAGACCGTTAGTTTTGGAGTTGATGGCATAATTCTTTGTGAAGGTATTAGTTCGGAGGTACGTACCGCACTTGTAGGAGTGATTGGACGGGTGACTAGTGATTCTTACGTTTAAAATATCCTGCAAGATCATATTTTGTCATATGTTGGTTACATTGGATATGAAAGATTCACGTTAAAGCACGATAATGCTCGACCACATGCCGCTGCCATAGTGAGTAATTATCTTGATGAGGTCCAAATTCGAAGATTGGATTGGCCACCATCTAGCCCGGATTTAAATCCAATAAAGCACATGTGGGATCACCTAAAACGCAGCATACGACAAAGAAATCCCGTTCCAAATACGATAGAGCAGTTACGGCTTGCTGTACAGGAAGAATGGAATGCAATTTCTCAAGGATATGTCCAAAATTTACTTGCAAGCACGCTGAGAAAGATGCAAGCAGTAATGAGAGCTAGAGGGGGGAATACTCGTTACTGATCATGCACTTCGTTCAGTTTAAACTAGTTGTTTAAGCAATTTAAATTATCATTTAAGTTTAGAGTAAAATAACCTTATTTACCTAATATATAACATTTATTTTTTTCACAATTTTCTCGGCATAAAAACTTAAAATTGTTCATTAAACATTGTTAAAATAAACTCTATTTTACAATAAACGACTTACTTGACCAGAATTTATTTTGAAACAAAAAAAATTTGAAAAGTCCAAAATATTCGATATTTTTGTCCATGAGTGTATATATATATATATATATATATATATATATATATATCGTCGTTCAGATGTCAAAACCTTGTATCTCAAAATTAGTGTATTTTGGGAAATCACCTAAAACTTCCTATAGTAGAAAATATAACTTTTAAAGTTATTTTTTTTCTGAAACGTGGGTAGTTCCACGAAATGAATTATTTGTGATAGTGAATAAACTCGAAAAAAATAAGGTTAGATTTTTTTGGAAAAAAATCGTGAGATACGAGTTTTTGAAATTTAAATAGTATTTAATTTCAGGTCTTACGAGGTTTTGGTAGCATATTTTCAGCTCACTTACGCCTTTTTTAAACACAAATAACAATATTATAGAGGAAAAATAAAATATTGATTCTTCAAAGAAATAAAACAAACATGTTACATAAGCATTCTGATATAAAATAAAATAAACACAATTATTTTCCATATTTTGAAAACAAAAAAAAATTAATGCTTCAACGAGTCATAAAAACCATGATAATCTGGGTGAATAACAGTGTTAAGAGACTGCAGGTGATTAAATTTGTCTTCTGTAATGAGCAAATGGTCATTATACATTTTTCTTGCGGTTCCTGCATTATTCGTATTTTTGCGAACTGGTAAAAACTGCCACTCCTCATCAAAGTTTAGTTTGAATTGGACAGGCAAATCTCTGGAATACCTTAGAGCCCTCAGATTATTCACGCATGCATCTCCCACTTTTTTCCCAGGACGAATGGATGAATAATACTTAATTTCGGACTAGTCATTAAAAAATTGGTGATCAATGTATTTAACTTTGTATGGATTTTTGGAATTTTTACGGGCCTCTTTAATTATTTCCACATAATTGGATGGTGAATAAATGCATTTATTTTTTTTCTTTCTTTCAATGGTGGAGTGCATACTATCGCACTCCATTTGTGAGTGACCCTTAACTAAATATTTCTGTATAATTACCGTATCATTTTCATTGCAGAAATGCTGAAGTGCATTAGCCAATGTCACGTTGCGATTTTGTGCAGAGCATCCATCGCTATAAAAAATTTTTTGTTTGTCCTTTTCTTGGGCATCTAACTCTTCATTTAACAAATCAATTATACAAGATGTAAAGGAGTTGGCATCTATTTTCCCCTTTCCCCCATGCCATACATAACAAACTACCTTATTATTTGTTAAATTATAGATGGTGAAGTTATGGTATGCTAGTTTCTGTTTAAAGTATACCATGCCTGCTGGGACGACAGGGACAAGTTGGACCGCTTGTACATCCATCATAAATACGCACACTTTTCCTTCCAACGCATCTTCTTTATCCTTGATTTTTTCCTTTTTATCGCGATCTCTTTGGCTAATGTGCGATTCATAATCTTCTTGCTCTACATTGCCTAGTTTATGCGAAAAACATAAATCACACTGGTCCTTCCTTGCATAATACACATCAATGTTTGTGTTTTTCATTTCTTTTAAGAAAACATCATATCCGACAGCAGATTGTGGTTCATAATTTTTGTATACGTCATACACTTCCTTATATGATTGAAAAGTTGTTTCCAAATAAAGTTTACTCGTTGATGAACGGCAATAATGGGAGGGCATCTTTGGCAATTTTTCAAGGAATGCTTTAACTTTATTTCTGCGTTCAATATTGACAGGTTTAATCTTAGTAGAAAAAGTAGTAGTGGTTACTTTTGGGATACCCGAGTCACAACTAGTTTTTACCCAGTTTTGAACACTCCATTCACCCAATCCTAATGTGGAGAGAAACATTTTCTTGCAAACCGAAATTACGGTATTATCTATTTTCAAATGATAAAATAAACTTAAATTACGCCGTGATTTATTTTGTGTTCTTTTTTGCGTTGTTGGCTGTTTATTAATTAGCGTACAGACAAATATCTTTTGTTGATGCCAATCCATCTCAGACCAAAACCCATCAAAAATCTTCCTTCGTTGCTCTTCAGTTATCATTGAACATCTCCTTTTTTCTTTTGCTGCTAAACACTTTGCTGAAATACATCTTGGTTTCATTTCCCGGGAGTTTCTCTTTATGGTAACTATAGATCCATCTTTCTCCTTCTTTTTTGCTTTATATTCTCTACCACGCATTCTTAAACATTTTTGTTCATTTCTTTCCCAAGTAGAAAAATCTGCTTTGCCTTTTTTGCTACGCCCTTTCTTTTAATTTTATTCTTCTCTGATCCTTCGAAAGGTTCTTCAAATTCAATGTCGGTGTTATAGTGTCGATTTTCCGCAGCTTCACTGATATTTTCTATATTCAAAGTTAGATCCTCATTGACATTCTCCACCTGAGTACTGTCCTTCACATCAACATTCATATTATTATTTTCTATATTAATACTAGCCAGGCATCTGCTTTGGGTGCCATTTTTTAAATGAGATCGAGATCCTGTTTGAATAGCAGTACTCTTTGGGTTCAAAATAATACAGGAATGTACTTGAATGTTTTGTGAACAGGGTGATAAAGAAGCAATGTGCTGGAAACTGGAGGATTCTTCTCTAAAGGTCTCATAAACTTGTTCAAAGCCTGTATTTGCTTTTTTCCAATCTTCTTTATGACGGCTCTTAAGTTCTGCGACTTCCTCTTTAGAATGTGAATTTTGATTGGTAGTACTTTCATTCTGGTCAATATCAGAATTCGCTTTTAGACTTTCTAGTGCTGATTTGACCATTCTCGAAGCCCGGTTTGCCTAAAAATAATACAAAAAAACACTTATTTTGTTTCCAAAAAAACCTCGTAAATCAATATTGTAAATACTTGATTATATTTTGGTAAGTAACAAAACCTCATATCACAATTTTTTTCACCTAAAAATTCACTGTAATACATTATTTTGAAAATTCTTGTACCAACTGACAAGTTTTTGCTTTTCTTTAATTGATTTATATAATTTGTTTCAGTTGATCAATTGAAATATAATAATTGAGTCATCAAAACCTAAAATTTTTTGGAATAATAATAGTTATGTTTCTGTTTAACATAAAACAATGCGTCTACGTATTATAAAAACAAAGTAATAAGATGTTTTCACTTACCATAGCTTCTAATAAACAGTTATAATTCTTATAAACCTATTTAACTGCACAAAAATGTTCAGTATTTAATAATTTTTCAGACACGTGTTGACTTACGTGGTTTCGTGTACAACATGTGAGATACAAGGTTTCTGAATTCGAGTGACGGAGGTGCAATTTCGCATGCTTTGTAATAAGAGGTTTCTCAATCGATGCAGCTCGATTTCCTAATATAGGCCACACAAAAAACGCAAAACCACCGAAAATTGAGATACGGGGTTTTGACATCTTAGCGACGATATACAAAAAATACTGGATATTATTGACTGTCGATATAAACAAACAACACAGTTTATTAGGGCTGCAGTCAGTAGGTTTGGCCGGGATGTTATAGAAACACTCTTTTGACTTTTGGTCGAGCTTTCGGAATTCTTGTATTCCTTCTTCAAGACACTGTAATTAGAAGAAAGTGTAAATATTTACAATGACATACAAAGACAAATTTACAAATAATGACAATTAGCTCGACCAAAAGTCAAAAGAGTGTTTCTATAACATCCCGGCCAAACCTACTGACTGCAGCCCTAATAAACTGTGTTGTTTGTATATATATATATATATATATATATATATATATATATATATTATGCAAGGTGGCACATGTCACTGTCAAGTCAGGTAGTAACACTCCATGCTGGTGCTTGAAGTAAACTTCAAGTACCAAGTACTTTACAGTTCCTTTTCGAAAACATAGCTGAAATAGAACAATCAACTCCTTATTCAAAACGTATTAAAGGTATTTAACAATGCAAATAGCGATTGAAACGTTGAAAGTAGTTCAAATACAAGAACCACATGGTCATACGACGAGGAGGCCAGACGTCAAGTTGGGCATCATTTATCAGAAGGTAATACTGTTTAATGGCATTATTGCATAGTTTGCGTATGTCAGATTTCCACATAGCATTCGTTAATATTTATTCTGTTGTATTGCTGGTAAAAAAAATTTAACACTTCTTTTAGCAGATTAGTGAATAGTTTGGGGATAATGGTTTGCTTGTTTAATTTCTCTTTTTATTTCAATCGGATATGTATTATAACAAACTGTTATTTGTTTCCCAGTCTTCGATATCTCAATAGATAAAAAACAATTTTCTGGTAGTTCATTTTTTTAATTTTCTGGTTTGAAACAAAATCTGGTTTAAAAAATGGCAAAGCTATTCAAACGTCATGATTTATCAATACCCATATAAATCAGATTACTATGATGTTATATCTTCGCTATACTATTGTATGGAGTTGAATCGTGGACACTTAAATACGTTACCTGCAAGAATATTGAGGCTTTCGAATTGTGGCTTTATCGTCGAATTCTAAGGTTATCTTATGCCGACCATTTTACTAATCATAACGTTTTAATTAGAATACAAAAAGAAAAACAGTCAAAATCGAATGCCTCGGTCACACCATAAGGAACAGCGAAAGATAGGGGTTCATCATCATCATGAGTGGCTCGAAAATCCATTGTGGATCTTGGTCTGCTCACAAATAAGTCGCCACTCCTGTCGGTTCTTGGCAACTTCCCTCCATCTTCTCACCCTTAGAATCTGTCGGTCTTCTTCCGCATCATCAATCCATCTCCTTCGCGATCGTCCTCTAGTTCTTGTGTCCTCTGGTTTTGGAAATGTCAATCTCTTCGTGTTTTCGCGATCTGACATCCTAGCATTGTGTCCAGCCCATCTAAGTCTCTCCACTGTACCGAATTTCACAATATCTGGATCGGTGTATAACTGATATACTTTAAAGTTGTATCTTCGACGCCATAGCCCATTTTCATTTGAGACCCTAAAAATCTTTCTAAAAATTTTTCTTTCAAAAATACCAAGAAGTCTTAAGGTCTAATAAGGCCCACGTTTCAGCCTCATATATCAAAACCTGTCGTATTAAGGTCTTGTATATATTGAGCTTTACTGGACGTTTTATATTTTTATTTTTTAAATGTTCCTGGAGACCGTGAACAGTTCTGTTTGCTATTGCTGTGGGTCTTTCTATTTCGTCGTTTGTCGTGTTTGTTGCGTTTACTAGCGATCAAAGATATGTGAATCCTTTGACTTGCTCAAAGGTATAGTTGTTAATTTGAATTTTCTGTTGGATATTTCGGGAGTTTTCGGAAACTAACATATATTTGTTTTTTTCCTCGTTTACCACAAGTCCCAATTTACTTTCCGCGTCCGCAAGCCCTGTAAAACACTGTACCACGTCTCTCATACTTCTGCTCACTATAGCTATATCGTCAGCTAATGCGAGAATTTGTGTCGCTCTATTAAAATTAGTTCCATTCATTCTAATATTTAATTGTCTAATTGCCTTTTCCAAGGCAATATTAAAGAGGAGATAAGCCAGCGCGTCCCCTTGTCTTAGAACAATATTAATGTCAAAGAACGTAGAGTTGCATCCTTCAAATCTAACGCATGAGCCTACGTTTCGCATCGTTAGTTGGGTCAACTTAACTAACTTAGGTAGGATCCCAAAGTCTATCATTGCGGTATTTAATGTAGTTTCTTTCACACTGTCATAGGCTGCTTTGAAGTCGACGAAGAGATGGTTGGTGTATCTATGTTATATTCTAGAGACTTTTCTAAAATCTGCTCATGTGTTTGAATTTGATGTGTAGTTGGCTTTCCAGGAGTAAATCCGCATTGATATTTACCAACAATATCCTTTGTGTAATGTTTAAGTGTTTCAAACAATACATTGCCGAAGATTTTGTACGCAGTTGCTAACAGAGTTATGCCTCTATAGTTCTCACACTCCAGTTGATCACCCTTTTTATGCCCACCCAACGGATATTATTCCCTTTAGCCACTCTTCTGGTACCAATTCATTCTGCCATATAAGTACTATTATTTTATGGATTGCTGCAAAAAGTTGATCACCACTTGTTTAAACATTTCCGAACAGATTTTATCCATTCTTGGGGTTTTATGGTCTTTGAGTTTTAGGATGGCATGTGACACTTCTTCGCTTGTTGGGTCTTCACTGTGCAGTTGACGTAGATTTTGTCGAAAGATATGGATTGCTGCAGTTAATTATACAGGGAAAAGTAGAAGGAAAACAAGGACCAAAAAGACGAAGCATTTTCTGGCTTAAAAATTTACATACGTGGTTTAACACAACAACCACAAATTTTTTCAGAGCAGTAGTGTGCAAAGTACAGATTATCATAATGGTCGCTAACATCCGAAGTGAACAGGCACTTGGTGAAGAAGAAAGGTTCGAGGCCAGTAGAAAATTTTTGAATGCAATTCTGGTATTCGTCCTCTATTAGTTATATAATTGTTAACGCTTTACATTGTAAAAAAACTCGATATATACTTCTTTCATTTGTAATTATTATATTTTCCCGTTTATTACTCTAGAATAATCCTTTTTACCAAATTGACACGTTTACTATTTACTGCTTTAAATATATTTTATAATATCAATCTTATAAATAATTAGAATTTAACAATAAAAAGCAAACAACATCTCTAATAATTCTAATAATTCATTGTCTGGTATAACTCAATGGAATCTGCATGTACAAATTTGAAAATAGTGGAACAATCTAATTCTGCCGGAAGGTATTTTAGCTTCTACCTTGTAAGTTCCAAAACTCGCCACGAGTTAAATTAATGACCAATAACAATTGCCGACAGTTCACCAACTGCCCTCCCATCAGCGAAACATTGTTAACTGCGTCCCGGTGGCTATATCGAAGGAAAAAGTGTGTATCTCTCGCATTGCAAACGCTGGGCCGGCTCTAGGTAGAAATAGGTATCTTCGATTTCCTTTATATAACAACCTTAAACTGACTTTTAAAAGTATTTATAGTTAGAAGTACGTATTTCGGTCAGAATGCGTAAAAATTTATTTATTTTTAGTTAAATTATTACACATATAATATACATTATAAAAAATTACTGGGGGCAATTGACTATAATTAATATTAATAAATAATAAATAATCGAGTAAAATACGTGATATGGATGTTAACAATGGCATTTCTTTGTATATCTTCAATTTGTGTAGGATCATATGGTGCTGTTAAATACAAATATACAAGGCGTTTACCTTTATAGTTTATTTTTATGAACGAGAGAGTAATTAGCATAATTTTAACTGGTAGCTCCGACCACTCCATGGGCGTGCTCAAGATTAATTGAAAAATTACTTTGAATAATTGTAAAAAATAAATGAATTATTTCAGTGTTATAAAGTGTTATGTGTATGTAAACAAAAGTGACCTCTTTTATCACACACTATATTAGAACTGATTGGCCTACATTAAAAAGGGTTTTAAAAAATTCACATTTTTTTTAATTTTTAAAAATTACAAAAGAGAAAAAGAGTTTTTAAAACCGTCTAAGGTATGTTAAATAGATGAATAAAAATATTAATATAAAACCTACAGCTACTTGTTACAAATCCAAATCAGATTCAGAAGATGAGCTTTCAGAACCAAGATTTATAATAACTGGCTCGATCATTTTATCAGTAATATTGTCCAGCTTCCACATTTTTTCCTCTTCTTTAATAGTGTGATTTACTGCCTTTGTCCAGTTTTCAGGTTTTACATTATTTACGGCCTCCAAAAACAACTGTTTAACATCATGAATTTTAAAAGTGGCATTTTTTCTTGAAACTTCACTCTTTATCTGTGCCCATACCAGTTCAATCGGGTTTAATTCACAATGATATGGTGGGGATCTAAGTACTGTCATTCCACGATTTTTGGCAATTTCATCAATTTCGTATTTTTAAAATTTTTCTTTATGAAAGGCACACAACGAATAAAGTTCCTTTCTTATAGATCCGGGATGGCACGTAATATTTTTTGAACTCAGCCAATTCTGCAAGTCTTTTTTTAATCACTTGGTTGTGGGCAGTCCTTCTATAAGTCTGGAGTGATAACTTGCATTATCCATTACTATTACACAGTTCTTAGAAAGAAGATCTATCATTTGTTCGAACCATTCTTGAAAGACATCAGCGTTCATGTCTTCATGGTAGTCACCGGTACGAGTTGATTCAAAAGTTAATAAACCACCTTCAACAAAATTGTCTGAACTGCCAATGTGTACTATTATCAGCCTGCGTCCCTTTCCTGATGGTGGGTTTAAACCAGTAGATAAGTTATTTACAAAAGCGTGCCTTTGACTTGTAACAGTTTCATCCTGCCAAAATTTATTTGGTGTATGACCCTCGTTGATCCATGTTTCATCAAGATAAAATATTTTTCTTTTTTGGTTTCTCATTTCCTTTATGGTTCTTAGAAAATGTCTTCTCCATATGACCATATCGCTTCTTTCTAATAAAATAGACTTTCTGGGATTCTTTTTCCAGCGGAAGCCTATTTCTTTTAAAAGTTTCCATAACGTACTTCGACTCATTTCTGGGTAATCCTTATCATCTCGAACTGAGACAAGAACTTTATCCAATGTTGGAAATTCTTGTCTAAAGAAGAATTCATGGACTTTCCGTCGAAGTCCTTCTTTAAAATGATATTCTATTTGAAATTTTGGTTTCCCTGGAGCATTACGTGGCATTTGAAAACTACCACATTTCTCTTCTTTAATAACTCTGTAAATCGTAGATTTCCCAACACCAAGTGTACTGCTAACTAACTCAACGGTCTCATCAACACTTTCACATAAACGTTTGTCTGTAAATGATTTAAAACAATTAAATATTAATGTTTTTTCATTAACTGTTAGAGGACCAATTTTTGGGGAATTTGGGGACCAGGTGGAAAACCCACTATCACATTTTCTGTGGAATAAGTTTAGAAGGTAATTATCTAGTCAATTACTGTCGTAGATTCCTGGAATTAAAGAATTAAATGTTTGATTGTTGAAACCCTTACTTCGTGGAATGCACTCATTTCAGATAAAATAAAACGTTTTATTTTATCTAAAGAATTAAACTTTATTTTGCAAATAGGCAAAGAATTAAACTTTATTTTGCAAATAGACAAAATAAAACGTTTTATTTTATCTAAAGAATTAAACTTTATTTTGCAAATAGGTAGGTACTTATTAAACTTTTATTGGTTATATATAACCAATAAAATAAACATCTTACATTTCTTGCAAATTCATTAGTACCTGTTAACCTTCATCACTCCGACACTGGCAACCTTATTTAGGGATTAGTAATCTTCACAACTATTATATTCTATTCTGCTCCAACCTTTATACCTGGTGGTCATACTCAATTTAAAATTGTTTTCCTATATACTTCTGTAAACTTGTTGACAAATATCTGTTTTTCATTGAGTCACCCGTATCAACAGTTTAGGGATTTGCATACATAATTTATTGTTTTATTACTCTCCCATACATAAAAATACACTATAGCCCAATCGTAAATAATTATGATTTTTATTGAGTACAAATTTAAAAAGCTGACATGACTAACCGTACGTTAATTTTTTGTTTTGGGAGATTTTTTTAAAATATTTATATGGATTAGCTAATTCATATCGGGTATCTCATAAAAACAGCGTTCGCGGGAGTACTTTATAAGGCTACCAAGTAAAAAGTAAGCATATTTTCAGTATTCCTCTGACGATGCTAAAAAGATACTTAAAAATTGTTTATGAAGATCTCCATTTTGTACTTTATAAATCAGAGGTAATGATTTTTAACTGAGACGCTAAAATCGGCCGATTTCATTGATTTATTTTTTTGATTTATTTTTTTATCTTTAACTACTTTAAAAATACAAATACCTATTATTTGTTGCAAAAATACATAGTATATAAAAAAGGAGTATAAAACTAATTGATACGAATAAACCATAGGCTTAGGTGTGAGTAAAATAAAAAAAATGTGTCATTTTTAATGTTTTAAAGTCGACAAACCTTGCTAATTGGCATAATGGACTTAATACCTTTTTCGTTAGTTTTGAGATATGAGCCGACCAGTTTAGTCGATTATCTATGTAGACCAGTCAAATAAAATTGTAATACATGTAAAAAGTAAAGTAATCCCTTTCAGTATAAATCCTTAAAAAAATTGTTTTGGCATGAAAATATGGGTTTATCTCAAAAATAAAATAACGGCGTCATTGTTTAAACATTGAATTTACAGCAAAAATCATAGAAAATCACTATATTTAATTTTTTTTAATACTTATTTTCAAATCAGAAGATTCTATTTTTGTTTTTTTTTAAAGATTATGAAAAAGCGATTCATTTTTGAGACCTTCTAAATTTAGTAGAAATTTCCTCGTAAAACAATTTTAAATTATCGTTATTTTTTCCTGATAGAACGTTTCTATGTCGTATCATCTGTGAATTGTATAAATTTGTAATTTAATATTTGTTACATAGTTATTTAATTTTTGGGACACAACATCGTGTAAAACACAATCGCTCACAGTATTATATACCGCGTTCGTAGTAGAGCGAGCACTTCTGAATCCATTTTGTGAGTTGTTAAAATAATTATTGGACTTAAAATATAAAAGAAATTGTTGTTTAATAACTTTTTCAGTCACTTTCCCGAAAGTAGAAACAATGCTTATGGGTCTTTAATTGTCAGTTTTTGAGGAATCTTCTTTTTTATAGATATGTAGTACTTTTGATTATTTTAGTACTTCCGGAAACACTCCAGTTGATGAAATGAAATTATAGTGAAATTATATGAAGTGAATATACGTATTACGACATACAACTAATAAGTAAGAAGTAGGTGACAAAACTAAAATCTTTGAAATGAAACCATTACAGATCGTTAAAAATTTACCCTCAGGTATAAAAAAATACAAAGCAAGTGGTAATAATTATATCTGCCTATGTTAGGAGGTATGAAAAACACATTAATAAGCCAGAAATTTGAGAATTCGGCAAATGACGACATAAACTAATATTATACACGTAAAATAATACAAAATATGCATACATTGTTATAATCGTACAATTAATTGGTGGTAATAGAAATGAACCTTGTTAACAAAGTCAAAAAAGATGCAATCGGACACAAAAGGACGAATTATATTATATATTAGTATCAATAAAAGGTCCAAATAGTTCGCAACACGCGACCTAATGTAAAATAGTTTAGCACAAGATACATGAATTCGCAACAAATATATGTACCAATGTTATCAAAGTAAACGTATTTGAATATAACAGAAACAGTGAAAGTTTACAACAAATAATGCGTTTACTCAAACCTTGTATACCCACGTAGGATTAACGATGGCGATAGCGGGGTACTATTATGTAGCTAAGACCCGACTGTGTTCGGCAGGCCAGGAACAAGTTAGTAGATATTGCAAAATACATCTCCGGATGACTGATGATAAAAATCCGGATGATAAATTTAGTACCAAATGGTATTGATTTATCTATATAAGCATCCATATTTTTATTATTTCTCCACACTGAATATGCCTTGCAGGTAAATGTGGAGGAAATGAGGAGTCCGTCAGGGTTGCGTGCTGTTCCCACTACTTTTCAATGTCTACAGTGAAGCACTATTTTAAAAAGCGCTCTCAGACTCAATAGAAGGTATATCTATCAATGGAGAAGTTGTGAATAACTTACGTTTTGCAGACGATACAGTAATAATGACGGATAACAACAATGATTTACAGAACGTAATGCAACGCCTTAATGAACGCAGTCATGAGTACGGACTGAAGATAAATTTAAAGAAAACTAAATGCATGATCATGACTAAATCTGCACATGCAAATATCCAATTGACTATTGAAGATACTGCAATTGAGTGTTAATAACTATAAATACTTAGGAACATGGATAACATCAGATTTAGACCAAACCAAAGAAATTAGGACACGCATTGAAATAGCACGTGCCTCATTTTTTAAACTTAAAAAGTTTCTTTGTTGTCGGGATATAAGGTTGGAACTACGCCTGAGAATGCTTCGATGTTACGTGTTCTCTACTCTTCTTTATGGCTTGGAAGCGTGGATACTAAAATAAGTCCATCTAAATAAGTTGGCCGCCTTTGAATTTTCGTGTTACAGAAGAATCCTACGAATATCATGGATTCAAAGAATGTCAAACGTGAAAGTAACTAGAATGATGGGAACTGGGGCGGAAATAATATTAACTATCAAAAGACGAAAACTTGAGTACTTAGGACATGTGATGAGAGGGCAAAAATACGCATTATTACAACTTATTATGCAAGGCAAAATCTGAGGAAAACGAAATGTGGGAAGACGAAGAATATCCTGGCTTAAAAACTTAAGGGAATGGTTTGAATGCAGTAGTGCAGAACTTTTTAGAGCGGCAGTCTACAGAGTCTGCATAGCTATGATGATCTCCAACCTTCGATAGAAGATGGAACTTAAAGAAAAAGAAGAGGTTAAAAGAATATGTACTTCTCCTTTCATTGCTTATCAGAGGTCATATCATAAGTTGCTCTATAACTTCAACTTCTTAAAACTACGAAATTTGTTTCTTTACTGTAGTAAGATACTATTCAAGTATAATAAAAGCGCAACTAGAGAATTTACAAATAAGTCTTTAGTATAGACATCGCTCCTTTGCTTTATAGTCTTTTGACACAGGTTTTTTTACTTGATGCAGCCATAAAAATTTATGTTTATTTTATTAGCTAAATTGGCTTTTTCGTTAATACAAATTTTTAATATGGATCAATATTTACCACTTATCAATAAATTTAATGATTTTCATTTTTATCCATGATTTTACTTTCTTCTCTTTTATGTATTCTTTTGACGAACTGTACTTCTTTTAAATCTGTAATACCCAAAATATGAACAAACCTAATTAGGTAATTTCTAGTATAATCTCTCATTCAGTAACCGCCATCAAAAGATTTCAGATCCCTGATTACACCTCTGGCCTACGGCGTTTTGTCAAAAACTCCATCAAAGCTCTTTTTGGCAGCTCGTTAGTGTAATCAGGCAGTTTTAAGCAGTGGCTTGGAAATAATGCCTCCGTAGGGCCTGCGGCCGCGACCATATTGTTGTGCGTTAAAAAATTGCAGCCGCTTGTGAATTTTTTCATTTTTATTTTCATTTGTCTTTTCACTAAATCAAACGATTTGTTTACAGCTTGTGAAGTTTTGTCTCAATACTCTCTAAACTGGATTTGAAATCACGTGCGGTAGATATACATATATGGAAGGTGCAATAGTTAACGTATAGTCGCTTTTTAGTGTCGTCTTTTCAAGGAAATTATATCCTTTTTTTGCTATTGCTTCTATTGTCATTATCATAAATATTAAAAACACAATTTAAATTTTTTTTTTGACCAATTTTTACTTGGTAATCTTCTAAATTCAGAAATTATATAAAGCGAATTGCTTTAAAATTTATATAATAAAACAGATATATTTATATCGGGTGTCTCCCTGTGAGTGGTTTATAAGAAGTACCTACCAATCTAAACAGATTTGAAATCTAAAAATTCAGCTGCATAGGTTTTGAATAGTGAACTTTTTAAAAAATATACTTGTGAGCATGTGCTATTTACGGTTTTTTTATCTGAAATGGTAACCAACTTCGTTATTTTATTTGCATTCGGGCTTGGATTACTTTTTCAAATTACCACGGGGTGCAGATAGGCCAGTGATCAGTATACAAATATCTCCGGGTCTATTTTAAAATCCCTGCTTTTATTGCGGCGATAAATTTGCACTATCTACGAGGGCATTTATGCTAAGTGGTTTACGTGTACCTACCCATATATACAATATTTAGTTCACAATGATACTTGTGGGTGGGTTATCGGTAAAAATTTGGTAAAGAGAAACAAAAGGATCTTACTTCGTTATCCTTTATTGAAGACGTTTCGTATATGAATCCATATTCATTATACACCAGTTCATCTAAAATTAGTTAAATAAAATTACATCTAGAGAAAAAATTACAAAGAATAACTTACAAGAGAATAACTTACTGATATTTTTTATCGCCACCTATGCTTCAGAAACTTGGACAATAAAAATAGCCGATTCAAAGCATATAATGGCATTTGAAATGTGGGTCTACTGTAGAATGTTGCGCATACCATGGACTGCCCATCTCACAAATAACTCAATTTTAGCAGAACTTAACATAAAAACTAGACTTATCACAACTATCAACCAAAATATACTGAGATATTTTGGATATATAACTAGAAGAAGAGAAGGCATGGAGCAAATGATAGTTAAAGGTTACGTAGCGGGTAAAAGATCCAGAGGAAGATCTCCAGTACGATGGTCGGACCAAATAAAGGACATGACTGGTAACTCATTCTCCGAAGCAAAACAACACGCACAGGAGAGAGATAATTGGACAGAAATAGTCAAACAAATTACATGACGCCACTACATCCTCAAGAAGGAGAAAAGATTGAGAAGGAACTTACAAGAATATGCAGCTCTAAAAAGATGGAAGTGAAGCAACAGTGTAACTCAATTTCTATAAAATTTGCGAAGAACAGAATATTTTCTAACATAGAGGACAAACGTAATTAAAAAACAATGATAATATGATTTGACAATCGTTAACTAGTTTATATATTTAACTTTAGGTAGCATAATTTGGCCACGTTTTAAATTAAAGAAATTGGTTACTAGCGAATTTACGAAGTTAATTCACGACTGGTTTTACAACAAAAGAAGAATCAACAAACCGTTGCTTTTATAATGTGTAATGTATAACTATCCCGAATTTACACGGTCAAATAATGACATAAAGTTTGACTCCTACAAACTAGGCGGTAATTCATTTAAATAGTTTTAATAGTTTATTCATCAATTTAGATGGTTTAAATTTAACCTAAACCCTGATCTTGGGGAACACGCTTCATTGGTACAGTTATCAAATAGTAAATATTTATCAATCTCACTGTAAGGGGTGCCAACCGTTGTTGCCTTTCTTTTCGTTAATATTGATTTTTTGTTTCTTTGCCGACGTGAGCTAGCGAAAAGCGCCTTTCTACGAGCTGTGAGATGCCGGCTGTGAGATGCCGTTCTTAATCTCAACTTTAATCGGTATATTTTTAAACAATTTACTGAGTTTGTCTGTAACTTGAGGAAAGTACAAAGGACGAATAATGATATATTGACGAAGTCAAAGGACTCTTATGTGTTGTAGTTTGCAGAACTGTAATATAAACCATACCTACTATTTGAGATTGGTCTCCTTCGTTGGTCACTATTTGGTAAATCATTAGGTAAAGAGACATAGCTCTTAGAGAAAAGATTTATTAATTAAGGTATAGGATAAGAGTTTTCAACAAATATACTTCTTAATAAAAAAATCAAAGTTTGGAACGTCTTCGATGGAAAGCATGTGTTAACCACTGTAACCTAAAATATATATATATATATATATATATATATATATATATATATATATATATATATATATATATATATATATATATATGTAACAATAAAACACTGAAAACTTTGTTTTCAAAACTTCCACAAAATTTATTTTAAATTCTTATCACTACAGCTGTTTCGGCTGATTGCCTTTCTCAAGTGATCTGTTTTTGGCATGGGTTTACACTAATACATAGTCTCTAATGAAATAGGTTGAGGAGGGGAGAACTGTTTGTCTCAAGCTAGTCATTCAGAATTATATCTGTGTTTTTTAATTTGTTGATTTCCATAGATTCTAACAAAGATAGCTTAAGGCCTTTATTTTGAATGTGAAGAATTTTAAATTCGTCACTAAAAGAATGATTATGATCTAGAAGGTGAAGTGCGTATGTAGAATCTGTTTTCAATTATTGAAAGCCCTTTTATGTTCTGCTATTCGTTTTTTTATTTTACCAAACTGGTAAAATTTCTACCAGTTTGACCAATGTAAGTTTTTGGGCCGTCGCCACATTTAAGTTTGTACACACCACTGTGTAAGTGTTTTTTATGTTGGCTCTTGTTGTTTTTAATATATTTGCCTAGGTTGTTATTTGTTCTGAAAGCTGGTGTTATTCCTTTCTTGCCTGTATATGTAATCGAGCAGAAGGTACTGGGTTTTTTCTCTGGTGTTGGAAATACTAAGTTCAGGGCTTTCTTGTGTAGTTTTTGATTTAACATTTTATTAATTGTTTACTGCTATTTCAGGACATCGGAATTTCTGTTAATCTATGTAACATACTATGATAGGCTGCCAGTTTATGTTGTGTGGGATGGGATCATGAATTGTGAATGGTCGTGTCAGTATGGGTAGGTTTATGAAATATGAAGAAGTCATGATATATGAAGAAGTCAATATACGATAAAAATTGGTCGAATTGCCTGTTAGTTCCTGTGAAACATACCAGTACGTCGTCTACTTATCTCCACCAATATAAAAACTATTTGAATATGGGATGTTTTGAAATATTTGTCTCTAGATGATAAATAAAAATATCTGATAGCAATGGGCTTAGAGGATTGCCCATTATAAGTCCTGCACTGTTATTTGTATATATTTCATTATTAAATTCAAACTAGTCCTGGTTTATGCAAACTTCAAGAAGATGTAAAATTTCAGATGTAATGATTCGATTTGTACTATTTTGGTCTAAAAGATTTTTTACTAGAATAAAAGTTTCTGTAGGAGAGATACTAGGAAAAAGATTTTTTACGTCAAATGAAATTAATCCGGAGTTGTTAGGTAACTGAAAATGTTGTATTTTATTAACTAGTTTTATTGTATTTTTTATGGTAAATTTAGGTGAAAATTTAGTGTGTTCTAAAATAATCTTAAACAGTTTTTTTGAAAGTTTATATGACGGAGCTGTATAAAAAGAAACTACAGGTCTTATTGGGTGATCCGGTTTGAGTAGTTTAATAAAAGAGTATAATTTAGGAGGCTGTGTGTTCATGATACTGAGGTACTTCTGTTCTATTGGATTTACTATTGATTTTGAATTTTCTAACTCTAGCTTAATTCGTTTTTGATACTTTTCTGTTGGATCTTTGTGTAACGTTTTAATGTTTTGATTATTTAAAAATTTTATTGTTTTGTTATTATATTCTATTTTATCTATAGCAAGAGTAGTGTTACCTTTGTCTGCTTTTGTAAACACTATGTTGTTTTCTATTGATTTATTTTTAATTGAAATTACTGTTTTATTCTCTTTTAATGACGAATTTTAAATTCTTCACATTCAAAATAAAGGCCTTAAGCTATCTTTGTTAGAATCTATGGAAATCAACAAATTAAAAAACACAGATATAATTCTGAATGACCAGCTTGAGACAAACAGTTTTCCCCTCCTCAACCTATTTCATTAGAGACCATAAAGTGTAAACCCATGCCAAAAACAGATCACTTGAGAAAGGCAATCAGCCGAAACAGCTGTAGTGATAAGAATTTAAAATAAATTTTGTGGAAGTTTTGAAAACAAAGTTTTCGGTGTTTTATTGTTACATAAAATGAATTTCCATCAAGTAACGGTCGAATCCATCAAATATATATATATATACATATATATATATATATATATATATATATATATATATATATATATATATTGTATATATGTATATATATATCTATATATATATATATATATATATATATATATATATATATATATATATATATATATATATATATACTTTATATTTCGAATCGACTTACCTGGCATATTCGAGTCTTTTAAACTTTGCTGCAATTAATTACCACGAACAATATCTGACAAAAGCCTTGTTTCGAATATCTTTAATAATTTAATATTAATTAAAGCGAGAGACTCTCGCCGACAATTTGCTTTCGAAACTTTCGTCTGCAACACCTATATAATATGTGCCTCGAAGTTTTAATACAAGTTGTTCCATAACCAATGTATAACTGGTTCAACTGCAGAGCTATAACTAAAACTGTAGCGAATAACATTTAACACATTAAACGGTTGATGGTTAACTGCATAATTATGATCAAACAAAAGCGAATAATAACTTACTTAACTAGTAAAACTGTTATAATTTATTAAATATAGAGCAAACTTTGTGTGCCTTCAAATTTTTGTTTTGTTATTAATTGATTTTAATCCTTGGTATTAACTTCTGTGTTATTCTATATCAGCAATATGTATTCTATAGCATAAATAGCTGCTTTATTAGTTTAAATGTCACAATACTCTTTAAATCCTTTTAGAATCCACAGACAAGCGTGAAAGGAACCGTTTAAAGAGCATCTTCTAATAACACAAAATATAAAGAATCAATGACATATATAACAGATGAGATACCTGAAAATTTTAATAAACAGAACAATAAAACATCAAAGACAAAATTCTTCTGCTTATAGTAGGCCCCTTGACCATGTAACAAATTTATATTTCTGCACTTTGGGCGCTACTGTAACGAATATAGTAGGCAGATCCCTTGGGACTATGTCCCTGATGTTATAAGATCTGTAGAGTAGTGTGAAGATAAGTTTGAAACTAAATTAAAATAAGAGTTGAAACTGAATGCAGTTCGGCTAGCTGGGTATGCTTGAGACTGACCCGTTGATACTCAAGGTAGGGTTAGGCCTATTTGCATGCCCTGAGAAAACAGTAAAGAAGAGGAAAGATGTATATTAACTAAGGAAATATAAGAATAACCAAAACGAACTAAGGGTAAGTACTGACAACAGGAATATATGAGAGAAGAATGATTGGGGCGCCAGGGAAGATGTTTACTGGACTCTTAGTCTAACAAACACTTCACCTAGTGACTTTATTGCTGCTGCTAACTATGTTTTCTGTAACTAGATATAACTTTATTAAAAAAAAGGTTGTTTAATAAAACAGATTATTACTTATAACCCAATTTAATAATAATAAAATAGAAAAACCTGTAAACCGTAATGTACAATTTAACTTAAATACCCTATCATACAAAAAACCTATTGATCCCTATTTACAATATATTTACATCCTCTAATATGCTAGAAAAGTAGGAACTTTTATTATGAAGTTTTATTCATTAATTAAAACAAAATTTACTACAACCAACCTATTTATATATTCAAACAATTATTACCCTTCCCTATATTTAACACAATGTATCAGTTCGACAATTTCTAAGTTGATTCCAATCAGATAACCTGTAGATATATTTCAATTGGTCTGTTCAGAAAGGAACAGATCCAAGATGAATCAGTGACGTTACCAGTAGGGCTGTAAAAATACAAAATGGACCTTTGTGCACAAATGACCTTACAAAGTGTATTAAAATCCACCCCTACCCTGTTATTACTAATACATATATATATTTAAAATATTTAATGACACAAAAAAAAATAAGCATGTGATGTTAAGAAAAAATTGAATGTAATATATATAATGATACGCAAATATGAATTATGAAAATTGACTAGAATTATTTTTAAGTTTTGGTTCGTTCACTTACTAAAGTTTAAACAATATTTAAGTAACTTATTTTTAAGATATTACAAAAACAGTAAAAAAAAAGAACCTGTCTACTCTCAAGCCAAGAAGGTTCTTCTTCCGGACGCCTTACGCCGCCGGGACTCGTTCGGGTGAAAGCTGTAAGCCCACTGTTCTAGCACCAAACTGAACCGCTATTCCAGTATTCGGGAAAAACCAAAAAAACTCCAAACTAAACTCAACTGAAAGCTATTACCCCAAATCCAAAATAATGTTTATTGTATTGACTTTATATTCTTTCTTCCTCCAACGACTAAAATAAAATCAAAGAAGCTCTCATTAGCTTTATTCAGAGTTGATAAACAAAAAGGCGGTTTGGACAAGAAAAACTAGTCAGAAGATGATAATTAGTGAAGGTTTCGTACACTTTTTGTGACCTTTGAAAATTAATCGAAAACTATGTATTTAAAAAAAATGTTGGGAATTTACTATGAATATTTCACTGAAGAACTAAAATTTAACTTATCACGAATATATTATAGGCAAAAAGTAATGAAGGATCTCCTTACATTACCGAATTGCTTGGATATTGATGAGAACGTGTACTTAGGAGAATTTCTAACAGAAAGAATTCTGAACGTGATTTGACTGATATAATTAAGGTAAAATTATTGAATAAATGATTTTAATATGAAACTAATAATGGTTAAAAAAAAAATGATGTACTTTAATTAAAATGAAACTCACCCAACGCAACAATATTTCAACAATTGAACCAAAATCTTCTTTTTCCAAAACTTCTAATATAAAAAAAACGCCTTCTTTAACTTAATATCACCTCTGAATAACTTAAAATTTCTTTTCTGATAACTTGAGTCACGTGGCGTTGGTCGTTGAAGGATCACTCTTCTGACCCGTTCGAAGGTTGGATATAAAGTGAGCTCTTACACTTTTAAAATCGTCGGCTTCTGTCAGTTCCAAGTTAAGCGGAAGCGGCAGGTAAGCAGTTTGACCAATTGATAAACAATTGATAATACGATTACATGTATAGTTGGTTGCATACCTTACAGGCAGAATTAAGTTATTTTAAATTTCTCAGTAACGATAAAGTAATCTTATCGTTACAACCAGTTCTTAATCTGATTTTGAGCTTTTATTCTTAGTTGTTCGTAGAAAAGCTATAGCTTCAAATAGGTTTCTTAACTACCGCTCTTATAATCCATTTAAATATAAAATTAACCTGATCCAAGCCCTCAATTTTTGGTTACATACGTTAACACATGCGATTAATCGAAGGGAATCCCATCTTTTACTTAAAAGTATTCTTTTTAAAAACTCATACCTCATTTCTTTAATCAACAAATATCTTTTCTTTAGAAGTTATGGTTCCGTAATAAACGAATCACCCAATGGTGACCAATTAAGATCAATTTCTAATAACACTGTTGATGATATAGTCCTGCAACCTACAACACAAGGGTATCCTTAGACTTCGTCAATATCCCATCTTTCTTCCTTAGCATGCTTCCCTGAAGTTACAGACAAAATTATTAAATTGTTTAAAAATATACCAATTAAATTACTAATAAAAAACACTAAAACTGTCAGGAACTTATTTCTCAAAACTAAGACATCTTTGTCCCCTCACGAACAAATTAATGTATACCACATTACCTGATCCGAATTTAATTCTTGTTATATAGTAGACACTGGGCGTTCACTTAGATGACGTTGACTCTGAGACTGAAAATGACGAGATGGAACAAAATGAAATAGAAGCAACAAATTTAATGCAGACACTAAGCCAACAGAGGACCGGCGTTTGTACTATCATACAAAGGATGGGTGAAAACGGAGAAAATTTGGGAGTGCTAGCAATGTTAGCACAAGAAGATGCGCATTTACCCGGGTCTCCTCGGGAAGCCAAAAATGTTGAAAAACCTTTTGATATCCTGCATTTCTCTTTTGATAACGTCTTGGACATTGTTATAAGGTATACAAATTTATATATTCAAAAAATAGCATGCAAGTACCAGGATCCAAACGATACAGCTCTGATGTCAAAAGAAGAGAAAAAGTGCTTTTTTGTCTTCCTTTATCTTGCCGACACTGAACTAGCAACTATGTGAATTTTGGAGGAGTGATGGAATGGTATCGGAAATATTCGTAGTAGCAATGCCACAAAGGAGATTCCGATTTCTTTTGATGATCATCAGTTTTGATGATACGACAACGAGCGCAGAAATGCATTCTGTAGATAAATCGGCGCCCCTAAAAGGAAAATATTTAAAATATTTAATAACAATTGCAATCGTTATTATTCGATAGGGAAGTACACCACATTACAAGAAATGATGTTGCCTTTTCGCGGTAGATATGACATTAGCATATTTATGCCTAAGAAACCCAATAAGTACGGTCTAAAACTTTTTTCACTAGAGGATGCTCGAACGTATTGTTACAATAAATATGACTCATATTTAACCTGTAAACATTTTATTATTCTAACAAGTATTTTCTAGTAGGTTCTCCGATCTGCTAAAAACCTGTCTGGCGTTCAATCCTATTCAAGAAGGGTCAGCACAGGGTATCGTCCGAATTCGATGGGACTCCAGAATAACGGCTATTTTATATATATAGAGGACATTTTTATTTAAAAACAAGTTAGTGTGAATAGTTGTATCGAGTTTGAATTGTAACGCAGAAATGTAGTATAAAAATTAGAATCGTGTAAATAGTGTAAATAAATTATTGTAAGACTTTATATAAATTAAATAAAGACTTTAATAAACTAAGTGTTAGAACATTTTATAATAAATAAAGTTAATAAATTAAATTAATAAGAACAGTTCATTGGCGTCAAAAGTGAAATATTTTAAATAAATTGTGAAAATGACTACGATTTATGAGCTCACAGGTACGAATTTAAGAAGACGTCTCGAGGACAGAGAATTAGCTTCTACCGGAAAAAAGGCTGATTAAGTCCAACGATTAAAGACCGCTTTCTAGGAAAAGGGTTTAGACCCAGAAACTTATATATTTGAGGACAAACATGCTGCTATCATCTCGTCGATTTCGAAAGTTTCTTCTGATGTAGCCAAAGTTTTTGGTGACATCGCATCATTAGAGAACAAAGTTTCTGGCGATATTTCGAAAGTTTCCAGCGACATCGCTTCTTTAGAAGATAAAGGTTCTAACAAGATTTCTTCTCTGGAAAGCAAAGTTTCTGCTAACATCTCTTTGGAAATCTCTAAAGTCACTTCTGAAATGTCTAGCCTCGACGATAGAATATCGTCGTTAAAAAACCAAGTTGCTGCCGATATGTTGGCCTTCGAAGAAAAGATATGGAAAGGGATGGAAAGGAAGATGGAGGAAACAGGGACAGCAGAGAGAGGAAACAATCCAATTACAGTAGAGGCAAAAGAAGACGAGACGAAATGTAAGTTGGAAACACGGCCGAACTTTGAAGGAAGTGGAGGTAAATGAAATTAATAAATTAGATTTAATACAAACAGTTTAGTATTATATATCAAAATTGGAAATTTACGCTGGTCTGCAATCAGAAGAGCCTTGTATGTAGACAATTTAACTAAAGCAGTGTCTCAAAACAAGAATGTTTGAACATACATCGAATTCGGCGCGAAATATTATTATGTATAGGTTTTTTAACTTTTTGCCCTGCTTTTAAAGAAGCTTTTACACATCTAAAATTGTCGGAACACTAAATTTTCCAGCACAAGGTATACTACAGGGTTTTCGAGAGAAAAATAAGCGACCTTCGATTTCTTCTACTGTTGATTGAAATTTGTTGGATTTGAAACATATAAAATGAATTTAGCATCTCATGTTACTAAAAAAAATATTCTAATGATATCTTCTTTCCATAGATAAGGTGTAATAGATAAAAGTACGGGCGATGTACAGAAACTAAAAATCATCACATTGTGTAACACTACCAAATGCGGAATAGATGTCAAAAAAATTATTTCTAAATATAGTGTGCCGAGAAATACAAGAAGATGGCTGTTAGTAACAGTTTATGGCATGCCTAATCTATCGGGTATCAACGCATTTGTCATTCATAAAAGTAACAATAAACCTGACTCCCAAATAAACCGAAGATTATTTTTGAAACAGTTAGGGTTAGAGTTAGTGTCAATAAACATAGCAAAAAGAGCAAGTATGTTAAATTTGCCAAGAAATATTCGACAGACGACCGTTAAATTTGCAGGAGTGAATATGGTACCATCACCGTTTTGCAAATCGTGGCTTTGCATGAAGTACATTACTGCTGTGGTGAATGCCCCGAAAGGAATCAACTGTGAATTTAGCATCAAATTTTTTGTGTCGATTTATTTTTTAATTTGTCTTTCATTTTAACGACTTATTAATACCTTTTTATTCATGTGTAACCATTGAGTATAGTTATTTTAGTTTTTTCATGAGAAAGAATGCCATAAACAAATGATATGTTATAAATGTGTTTTTCTTTATAATTCGCTATATCTGTTTTTTTTATGGGAATGAGTATCAATTTAACCAATCTAAAGATTTCTTTAAACAAAATAAAAAAATGAACTTTATATTTAAAATTTGTTTCTGATAGACTTAACCCGTCCGCTAGTGTAACTATCTCTCCGTACATCCGATGGAGTAAATTAACAAAATGAATTAAACCAATACTATCACTTAGTGTACTATCAATTTATATAATATACAATATATTATCCTGAATTTGGCAGACAAAATACTTTTATTTTTATTCTACTTTTTTGCTTTTAAATTTATACAATTAGGTATAAAGAAAATTATACAGTTTTAAACTTTTAGTGCGAAGAAATTCTTATAATATATTATAATAAAAACAATCTAACATTACGGATGAACTCTTTAAGACAGGCGTTTTTAATTATTTTTATAACTTTCAACATTGCGCTTAAGAAAATTATTCAGAATTTATATTCATTTATTTAAATTTCTTTAGGAATCTCAATATTACACCACGAAAAAGAATGGCAATTAAATATTGGCCTAGATTTCACTTTTTACGTACGCGATTCTTGAGTGTTCTAATTTTTTTGTCTAGTAACTTTATGTTGTATTAATGAACGGTTTAATAGAATGTTTAAATATAAATAGAGTTAATTAATTTATTACTTAACTTCTATTCTAAGGCGTTTTTAAATTAGATTACAAGTAATAAAATTGTCGCTTAAACGGAGCCATGTGAATTAATTTAAATGCTTTTTTAAATCAACAAAAGAGTTATAAGTACACGATAATTTTTAGAATCCTGAGATTTTGATGTAACGTACAGTTAATGGACATGTATCAAGAGTTCCAATTAACAATAACTATAATAAAGAGTAGGAATATAAAAAATCCATAGGTAATATGGTAAAAGAAACATTAGAAAAAAGAGAAAAACACACAATCAAAATAAAGTGAGCTGAGCAAAGAATTATAACCAGTTATAGACGAGATCATAGACTGCTATTGATCATAGACGTATAGACTCACGACATATTTAAATCATACAGAAAAAGATATAGCAACCAGATAAAAAACTGCAAGTACATACAAATAATAACAACTATTTCGACAATAGCAAAATAAAAAAAAATCGATGAACTGCACAAAAAGAATTGAAAAATAGAGAAGCTACAGGTAGAGACAGGATTAATATACATTCAAGCAATATGCAGGAACTTCTGTCACAGATAGTGGGAGTCGAAAATACATGTGAAGCTGTAGGTAAATGTGTAGCTGTAAATTAAAGTTTTTTTCATTTTCTTCGTTCCAGATATTAGTTATTACTTCTAAAAAATTTTAAAATAACAATTAAGAAAAATAGATTAAAATCTATTAATGTTATTATCAATTAAAGGAGAAAAAAAATGACAGATAGTTATTTGGTCTCGGAGTATGGGCACCAGCCATGTTTATTCTTTTAGATCTGAAAATCCTTATAGTTGTTGTTATCCTATTGGTTGATACCAAATTTTGATCTTCACGTGTTTATTGTTTGAGTTGGTGATTATATTATACGAGTATGATGTGTACGCATCATACTCGTATAATGTGTATTGTGTATTGATTTAACAGTAATTGTTAAATCAATATCTTGGGTGATAAAAAATTTCTAACAATTTTTCACCACCCAAGATCTTGATTTAACTCGATATCGTATGAGAAAAAGCTATCTATATACACATTATTCTACTACATGGCATAGAAGTCTGGACGTTGATAATTAGTTTTGTACTATGTGGGAAAACTTTCAGATGTCAATATTCCTCCATATTTTAAAAATTCCATGAACTGACCATGTTAGAAATGTAGAAGTTTTAAGACGTACACATAAAGATTGCGGTCTTGTAGACATTAATAAAAAGTAGAAAACATTTTTTTTGGACATATATTTGGACACGAGAGATATAACTTCTTTCAAATAACAATAAAAGTAAAACTTGTAGGAAAACGCGCAATATCAAGAAATGGACGGGACTAGACTTTCCAATCTTAATAAGAAAATAAATAATGACCAATTTAACTTTGGTATCTACCATAAACCTACACAAAGAGATCATGTCATCCACTACTCTTCAAACTTTTCACTATTACAGAAGCTCTAAGCTTTCCGCAGTTTTATTCACAGATTACTTCCTATACCTCTTCCACCGAATGATTTTAATAAAGAATTGAACATTATTAAGCAAATTGCAGTTATTATTGGTTATGATCCATCCACTATAGATAAACTTCAACGCAAAAGAAAGCTCAGACTCCTCCAGCCATCTGCCTTTTCATCATCATCGTCATCCAGTCTCCTAAGTCCAAAGTTGAACATCGAGCTCCCCTAATGTCTTCCAGTTCTGTGGGTCTTAAGCTTTCTGCAACCAATATTTCTGGCATTTCCCTTAATTTACAATATTTCTCTCATCTATGCTTCTTTAGCGTTTTATTCTCCCAAATTATCTGTAAAAATTAAACAATTTTACTTTTAAAAACGAACTATCTATCTGATCCCGAATGAAATTGTCATTGAAACAGTTAATTACTACTCCCGGTATTTTAGGTTAGTTGGCAAACTAATGTTCGATAGTTCGGATGTAGCAATATTTTATTTCGAGTAGGGACTATTCCTGGTTAGTAATCTAATTACATTGGTATATTACTGTACAATCTAATACATCCAAGTATGTTTTCATCAATGTAAACTCAACCACTGTTTGTTTTTGCGGTTACTCCATACACTATGCAAGTATTCCAAAGTAAGTAATCTAAACCACATATTTACATTTAACAGTCAAAATTTTACCTTATGTATTTCTTAACTGAGTGAGATTACTTGATTTTTACGTTCACTGAAGATGGACTGTAGTCCGAAAACCTGTTGAACTTTCTAATCCATTTGGATTTTTTAATTTAATTTTTTAATTAAATATATCAATTACAACAGAAGTTTTTTAACAAATATGGTATACAGCCAACTTCGGGGAGTTATCCCTTTTAAATTTAATAAGAAAAGACCAAAAAGAGACTTTGCTGAAGAGAATTTGCTGAAGTCATCGCCAACCGCCATTATAGACGACACTACTTAGAGAAAAATATAGTGAATTTGATCGATTTTTCTTTACAGGTGATTTACATCAAAAATTAGTCTAATGCTTCTGGTTATCATTCATATGGAAAATATATAATCTTCATATCTCCTCCTTATTGCGAGTTTGCGGTCCTAATTCCACACAACCGTGATTTTGATCTGTCCGACCTTTGTTTTGATAACTTTATAACTATATAACCTAAAAAATATAAAAAAAAATATTTAAAATAATGCTAGCAGATTGCCACGGTACTGATTGTCACGCAGATTTTACTAATATGTCAATTTTTATTTTGTGTGTGTCCTTATGTGTATATATACAGTGTGTAAAAGCCAAATGGAATAAATTCATTATTTAGGTTACTGTACATATTTATAAAAAATCCCGAAACACGTCAAATTTAAATTATAACTTGACATTCTTTAACGTGAAAATGCAACCCCTACCTTCAACCCCCTTAGAATGACAGGTACAACCCCCAATTTTTAAAATAGGAAGTATAGGCTTGTGATATATCGTTTGAAAGGTCTTTTCATTCTCCATTCAAAAATGTTGTCGCTTTCAAGTTTATTAAGATTAATTAAGATAAAATAAATTAAAATCATGTGGTTACCGAAATTCGCTAAAATATATTCAAAACTTATTTCCTGTTTAGGCCCTTTCTTAGTTTCCACTTAGAAAGTGAACAAAAACCATAGCAATGTGGTTTTTAGATGGTAACCATTAAAAAACTTTAAAGAATTTCTGTGACAACGTTATTTTAACACGCATTAGTAAATTGTTTTATTTAAGTTGTCGATATTTTAATTTAAGTAAAAAGTTTGTTCAATTCAATTCTGAAAACTGGTTAGATTAACGGAAATGCATAAAATAACAGTTTTAGAAATGATTGGTTACGGAGATAACACCTGAACACAACAGGAAGTAACTCGCCTATTTCATGAGAAATTTCCTAATTTACCGCCTATATCCCAAGGAACAATAAGTAAAAAAAAGAAGCAGTTTCGCGAGTTTGGTCACGTAAGGCAGATAAAAAAAGCAGCTGCCAATGCACTGAGTGATGAACTCAAATTAGATGTGTTGCTTGAGTTTCAGGAAAATCCACATACATCGAGTAGACAGGCATCCACTACATTCAATGCTAGCCATACATCGATAGTAAACATATTAAAAGAAAATAAATTGCATCCCTATAAGATGATACCTACTCAGGAGCTCATGGAAGACGATTTTGATAGGAGAACTTTTTTTTGTGAGCAAATGATGGACATGTTGGATAACAATATTATCCAATTAGAAGACGTTATGTTTTTTGATGAGTGTACTTTTTTACTTAACGGTCATGCTAATCGGCAAAATTGCCGCTACTGGGCCACGGAAAATCCTCACTGGATGAGAGAAGAACACACTCAATACCTCCAAAAGGTTAATGTTTGGGCAGGGATTGTAGGAAACAATATCATTGGTCCCTTTTTCATTGAGGGCAACTTGAATGGCAACAATTATTTGGCACTACTTCAAAATGATGTCATTCCAACGTTGGCAAATTTATATCCTGATCCAGGAAACCCTCAAGTTCCAGCGAATACGATATGGTTTCAGCAGGATGGAGCACCACCACATTACCAACTTAATGTCTGGCAGTACCTCGATACAATATTTCCCAATCGGTGGATAGGGAGGCGAGGATCGATTGAATGGCCAGCGCGATCACCTGATCTTACATTATTAGATTTCTTTTTATGGGGATATGTGAAGAGCCATGTGTACAAAACTAAACCTTCTGATTTAAATGACTTAAAAGAACGAATAACGCTTGCGATTAGGTCGATCACTCCTGTTATGTTAAATAATGTTAGAAGACAGTTTTATTTGAGATTAGAATGTTGCCAAGACGTTCGCGGTGAACATTTTGAACATCTACTTCATTAACATTCATAGTTCTTTTTCGTGTTCTACATTTTATTACGTTTTGCATTACATTTTAGTTTTTGATTGTATTGTAGCGAATTTCGGTAGCCACATGATTTTAATTTATTTTATCTTAATTAATCTTAATAAACTTGAAAGCGAAACATTTTTGAATGGAGAATGAAAAGACCTTTCAAACGATATATCACAAGCCTATACTTCCTATTTTAAAAATTGGGGGTTGTACCTGTCATTCTAAGGGGGTTAAAGGTAGGAGTTGAATTTTCACGTTAAAGAATGTCAAATTATAATTTAAATTTGACATGTTTCGGGATTTTTTATAAATATGTACAGTAACCTAAATAATGAATTTATTTCATTTGGCTTTTACACACTGTATGTAATGATAGCAGAAAAATGTTATTCTAATTTTAATTACTATATTAAAATAATTCGTGAATGATGTCATAAATAACGATGGGGCGAATATTAAAACTGCAGGTTTAAGCCATACACTCACTGCTTACATTGTAGAACTCTCTAAAGTCAAAGGTGATAATCCGCCTGAAATTAGTTTATCAAGGTCAGTTCTTTTTTCGTCGGGAGCATCTATAAAAAAGTCAGACCTATTTTTTGTAGTGACTTTCATTTAGTCCGATTAGCTGAATATATTAAAATGAATGGTCTAGATTAATAACCAACATGACACATCGGGTACCCCAATAAATAATATTTTCAAAATACTAAAACCCTCAATAACTCACATCTTCATTTGCATATAGCGAAGTTAGGTAAACAGAGGATCTCTTGGGTGTAAGTGGACATTTTTTCGAAATAAATGTTGGCCAGTTTAGGGGTTTAAAAATAGCGTGGATACTTTCGTCGAAACACAGAGAAATTATTCTAATCTGAATATTTGAGGGGTCCGGCAGTAAAAAATGGTAAGGGACAATACAGAAGATTTGAGATTTAAAGTGTTGAATTTTGAAAAAGATATTCTTATATTTTTTATAAAAAAATATAAGACTATGAATCATGTTAAAATTAGTTAATTATGTATATAGTTAATCAGTAGGCAAAATATGAAATACCAAATATTTTTTTACAATGTGTTTATTGAGGAAATTATAAAAATATGTACTACAACTTAACATTACCTAAAATATTCGAAAAAGTTTAACGTAACATGTTAATAGGTGTTGACTTAACATAATTTGGTAGGTACTAGGAGTTTATTTTAAATTTATATACCATTCGTGATAAACAGCTGGAATCCATTCCAAGAATGATTTTACATCTTTCAGTTTTTCTGGATGAATACTAAGAGGATGATTATATTTTTGAGTAAGTGTAGGAAATTTTTCTTCTGCAGCTGTTGGTCTTTCTCTTTTATTCAAGGACATGGAATTAAATAATCCGCTGTATGATGCTGAATATTGTATATTTTTTGGAACTTCTGAAGATAGGCATAATTTCACACTACTTTGTAAAATACCTACCGGTTGATTAAAATAGCTTTTCAGTACTGAACAATCGTATATTTCCTCTTGCTGGACCCTAGTTACTAGAAAAGGTTTTTTTCTGACACTTCTTCAAAATGTCTTCCCAGTGATTGGGCGAATAGACCATTTCACAGTTTTTCTTGACATAATTTTCTACTACAGAAAAGTCTCTGTCGCTTGGCAACATTGTATGTCCTACCTGAGGAAATATATGAACTATTTCTTTAAAATAGTCATTTTGTAAAAGACAAAGCCAAAGACCAATGATGGTCCAGTTTTTATTTTGTCCGCAGCAATTGTCTGAAATAGCTATTAGTTTTCTGCCACGAATATTATTTTTCTCAAAGTACATTTTGAGACAGCTAGCGATTTCGTCCGACCCTCTTTTAGCAGTAGATTCTTCTTTCTTTCTTTCTCCCCTTCCTGTTACCCTAACAGGGTGTCGGATTAGCAGTAGATTCATCCCACATAAAAAAGTGATCCTGACCATCCCCAAGGGAATGTATGCTTAAATTATAGCACCACAGTTTTCTCTTATAGAACATGGGACCAGTGGTAAGCTTTGGTACGGGAAGGGTTTGCTGTAGATCAAAACTTATTGCATGCACATCTCGGTTTAAGTTTGCTTCCTCTACTGCGTCTCTGACTGCCTGTTGACCTGCTTCAGCTTTTCTATAATGTAATTCTTGTTCATGTATCCATTTTTGGAGTTTTGAAACTTATATTATATTCTTCAGTAAATATTCTTCTGAATATATCTGCAGAAACTGGAGTTATCTTTTTCAAAATGCATTCTCCTACATATTTCTCATAACAAGTCTGAATAGAATATTCCATACTCATATATTGTTTAGAGCTGTCAGCACGGGTGTAATGGCTTTTATACTTAGGTAAGCTTTCGAGAAAAGATTTCAGAAAATCTATATAGGAAATTGGAATATTTTTTAGGATGGTTTGAATGTCGACCTCTTAGATCTGATTTTGGAGTATTTAATCCAATTTTTAATTGCTTTACTAGATTTTCAACTCGACCTCGATTTTTCTGTAAGCCATGGATACTTAGAAAAGTCATTTTGGATACCTTAACATCTTTTCCTTGTGATTTTAATTTATATTCAATAGTTTGAGATCTTTTTGACATTAGTGCTTTAGTTTTCTTCCTAGTCACATTTTTAGATCTCATACAACCTTGTAAGTAAGCATTTTGTGTATCAAAACTGTTCATGCCCCAGAAATTAACAAAAATTGTCCTCAGCTCTTCATAAGGTGCAAATAACTCATAGCATTTATTGGGGCAACTACACGGTGGACCTTGTGTTTTTGATAAAACAATATTTCCCTTACCTCTGTATTGTTTATATTCTTTTCCGCGATTTCTGAGCTCTTTCGTTTTTAACTGCTTACTAAAATTTCGTTTCCTTTTTCTTGATTTTGTTTCTGAAACAGAATCTTCTTTTTCTTGTTTACTGTGTTCATTTAATTCTCCTCTATTTTCTTTTTCTTCCTCCCCTTCTTCTTCAGTACTGGACTCTGGGTATGTGTGAGAAGAAATTTCTTGAAGTCCATGTTCTTTCAAAAGTTTTCTAAAATATAAATAAAAATCGTATTAAGTAATATAGGGCTGCCGATTCATTCATTTTCATATTTGCAAGTAAAAAATGTTAAGTTTTTATGCAAAGTGAATGTGGATGTAAACAATGTTAAGTACATCCTTTACCATTTTTTACTTGCAAACAATTATTCTAAGAATATCAATAAATTACCTTCTTTGTAGAAAGTTAATCGAGCTAGCTTCACTAAATATTTGAAATTCAGGATCTTTATCTGAGTCATAATCATCGTAGCTCTCAGAAATGTCTTTATTAACATCAAAAAAGCCATTTAGATTTGAACAACCTGCTTTGTCTTCCGCCATCATGGACACATAACATTATTTTCATGCGTATGCATGTCTCTTACCCTGCTCTTACCAAATTTTAAGAAATTAATCTTGCGCCATCTGTTATTCAGAGGATAAAATAAGTCAAGTTTTCTGCGTTGCCATGTCCCTTGCCATCTTTTACATAATATTTCGGGAAAAAACAAAATTTGTCCTTTACCATTGTTTACTACCGAGCCCCTTCATTTAATGATATGGTCTACGTGATGGGGTTTTAATTTATATTAATTTTTGTTAAATATAGATACTGACTAAAGTAATTTTTTATTTTAAAGGTAACAGTAATGTTGCAAAAAATTTCATTATAAAAAACTGAATTTGTTCCATGTACATTGTAATATTTTATAAAATAGTCATTTTAGCCAATGAATATTTTACTGAAATAAGAAAAAATAAACCCAAAAGGTACGAATTTCAATTAAGTTAATAAAAGGAGAAATAGTAAAAAAAAACTGACTGACTAGATTAGAGAACAAAAAGAAATTAAATTATAATATATAAACTGTTAAAGAAGAGTGTAGTTTTTATAAAAGATCAATTTTATGACCTACTAAACGAAACCCTTATAAAAGTGGGAAACCAGAGAGAAATAATACTTCTGGAGGGATTTTAACTCGAGAGTAGGAAAAAGGGAGAAAGATCCTGTAATCGGAAGATATGGTGAAGAGGCTGAAAATGATAATGGTAGACGACTAATTGAATTATGCCAACAACACCAGCTAAGAATATGGAACGGTTATTTCAAACATAGAGATATACATAAATACACTTGGCACCAAGACACTAGAAACATAAAATCTATTATCGACTATGTCATTACAAAACAAAACACTAAATTAAACATCCAGGACACTAGGGCTTACAGGGGTAAGGAATGTGGATCTGACCATTATTTGGTTGCGGCTAAGACTCTGATTCCATTTAACCGACACGTTGAAAGTATCAACACTCCAAAAGGTACTGATATAAATCTGAAGAGATATAATGTCAGAAGCCTACAAGAATATAGCACTAAAATCTTATACCAAAATAGATTAAATGAAAAACTACTCGAGGAATACCTAACTGCTGAAACCAACCAATTATACGAACATATAACTGACTGTATTCACCACGCAGCCCAAGAAGCTCTAGGCGAAGAAACCATAACAGTCCACAGATCAGCGGGAAAAATCACTTGGAATACACAGCTTGAAGAGCAAAAAATAAGAAACAGGAAGCGTACAAAAGATGGCTGAACACTAAGAATCTTGAAGATAAAAAAATATACAAAGAACAGCAAAGAATATTTAAAGATATGACAAGGAACAACAAAAATGAAACATGGGATGCAAAATGTAAAGAAGTTGACTGTTACATCGGAGGAGCGCGATCATCATCGGCATGGAAATTAATAAAAACCCTGAAAACCGACACATCAAATAAAAGTCGAATACAGCCCATCCAGATAGATACATGGAAAGATCATTACGCAAGGGAACTGAATGAAGACAGAGATATTTATAATACTGACTCACCTCAACGAATACGAGTACAAGGTGAATATGTAAACATGGAAGAAGAACAAATACAACAAGCGCTTAAATCGATGAAGAATAACAAAGCATCCGGGCCGGAGAACATACCAGCAGAACTTCTAAAAAACGGAACACCAAAACTAATAAGCTATCTTAAAGTGCTATTCACAAGATACTTAAATGGGGAAGAAATCCCGAATAGTTGGAAAGAAGCATGGATTACTCCAATTTACAAAAAAGGTAAAAAAGATATTTGCGGAAACTACAGATGTATCTCTGTCACCAGTACCTTTAGCAGGCTGTTTGGTAAAATCTTAAAAAACATGATTGAGAAAGAATACGAACCTCATGAAATTGAACAGCAAGCAGGATTTAGAGCTGGAAGATCTTGCGTAGACCACATATTTACCCTAACACAACTGAATGAAAAAAAAGTTGCAAGAAACCAGGAAATACATCTTTTATTTGTGGATCTCACAAAAGCATATGACATCAAGCATATGATTCCTGTGAGAAAGCTGTGGCAGTCTCTTGAACGATCTTTATTAAATAGCATGATTATCGCCGCAGTCAAACAATTATACAATAAAGCATCATCAAAAATCAAACTAAACAACACCTTATCAGAAGAATTTCCAGTAACAAAAGGCTTACGACAAGGATGCTGCCTCTCTCCAATACTATTTAAGATCTATTTAAATGAAGCACTAAAACACTGGAGAAGATCGTGTTCAGGAATGGGGATCCAACTTGACGACGATACAACATTATACACTCTACATTTTGCGGACGACCAAGTAGTAGTGGCAGCAGACAAGGAAGATTTAGAATTCATGACGAGACGGTTGTTTAAAACATATGAAGAATGGGGCCTCTCTGTAAATAGAAACAAAACGCAATACTTATGCATCGGGAATGAAGTAGAAGATCTAATGGTCAACTAACATGAAACAATCAAGAACTGTGAGGAATATATATATTTGGGAACAACAATCAATCAAAGAGTGGGCGCACCGAAAAAGAGATAGAGCAAAGAATCGTGAAAGGAAAAAGGGTGATAGGATGCCTAAACCCGATGCTATGGTCAAAAGAACTATCAAATCAAAGAAAGCATCTCCTCTTTAACTCCATCTTTAAAAGTATAGTGCTCTATGGATGCGAAACATGGCAACTTACTAAATCCCTTGAGCGACGCCTACTTGCATTGGAAATGGACTTCTGGAGAAGATCAGCTAGAAAATCAAGGCTTGATAGAATACAAAATGACTATATCAGAAAAATAATGGGAGTCAAGTCAACCATCATTGACGAAATTCAAAGGAGACAACTGATCTAGTATGGTCATGTGAAAAGAATAGACGACGACAGGCTGCCAAACCAAATTTTAAAATGGACGCCAAGGGAAAGAAGGAAGAGAGGAGGGCCAAAACAATCTTGGCTGGGCGGCATTCAGAAGGCAATGTCGGAAAGAAACCTTCACCCTGGCGAATGGAATGACCGACGTAGCTGGAAACTGGGAACCTTAAGGCGGAGAACGCTATAAAAACCGGGATAATAATAAACCATATAAAATTTATATATAAAATCAGAAAATGCACTCAAGCGTTTGCCTAAAATTTGCCTTTTTATCAAATTTTACTTTAGTGGGATTTTAGAGACACACTGTAGTTTTTATTTTCAGCTATCCTAGGTAGCTGGCGCATGTTTACTTGTGCTTACTCGTTAATAAAAATATATTAATAAGGTCCTGTTTTCTGTTGTCAAATTTTAATAAAAAATTAACCAAATCATTTGCCAAACTAGCAAAAACTACATACAATATTCTGGTTTCATCCTCAAGAACAATGTATAGCAACTTTTACCAAGCATCACCCTTAATCTGACCATCCGACCACCTATAAATAGACCAGGATGGAACTGTTTTGAGGTGAATGTGAGAGAAAAAGTAGTGTGATAACTTCAGTAAAATTAATTGACTTCCCTTTTGCAAATAGTCAAGAAGAGTTAATTGATCTTTTACGACTGGTTGAAAACTGGTTGAAAGTCAAATATGTGGTCAATAGTTCAATACATTACAATATATCAAAGACAAAGATCATCATAGTGGATAGACTACATAACAATCATCCACACATAACCACGATTGACCGGTTTAAGGTTGTGAGCTCATATTTATATCTGGGGTCATTGATCATAGGGACACAGGGTCACTACAGGAAGAAATAAAACGTAGGTGTGATTTAACAAAAGTCGCCATAGTAAAGATGGCCAAAATATAGAAGGACTCTCAAATTTCATGAACTTTAAACATAAGGTTGATCAACTGCTTAATATTCTCAATACTGACATACGCATGTGAATCTTGGACCCTACGACAAGCGGAAAGAAGAAAGATAGTCGCCAGTGAAATGTTCTGTTGAAGAAGAATGTTACGAATTTCGTGGACCGACCACAGCACATACATTTCAATTTTAAATAAGCTAAAAGTCAACAAACAACTATCCAGCAAAGTCCATCTCCAACAATTAAAGTACTTTGAATATATTATGAGAGCAGACACAGAAAACTTGGAAGGAATTATTATTCAAGGAAAGGTAGAAGGCTTGATATCATGAGGAAGATCTCCAACAAGACAAATCGATCAAATTACAGGAATTTTCAAAAACCCTTTGCATGAGGTAAATAAAATGACCAGAGACGGAGATCTTTGGAGGCGGACAATACATATCACGATGACCACTACTCGTACACTCACTCCGGGAGGCCAGGATTGAAGAAAGAGAATAATTGACATAGGTCTGGTCGGTAATTTGAAAGTTTAAATTTACCGTTTTTAGGCATATTTCCAGTATCTTACATTTGTTACTAAAATCAAAACCGAAATTTTATGCCACAGGATTTCAAGATTGAGATTTTCAAACATGGAAACTTCATATTGGCAAGTTAATGGAATAGTAATAAACTTTAATGATCAGAATCGTAAAAAATTTAAAAAATCGCACAACATTTATTTATTTAACACTTGTATAGAAACTGAGTTCAATTGCGGCAAAATGCAAAAATGGTAAAAAGAATACCACAAAAATGGCATTTGGTGGCAAATGGTTGCATTTTCGTCTCTGATGACTGGAGTATAAATGAATTAATTTATTTATAACAAAACTCAAGCATCTTTGGGATTTGGTAAGGCGTTTTTTAGGACTCTCTATTTGAGTTACATTGGATTAAAAAAATGAAGAAAATTACTTCACTGGAAGCCGAGAAAATACATTTTTTTCAGATATTTCGATTTTTGAAATTAAATTTTCTTCAACCTAATTTTTTTGGTATTTTCCACGAGCAATACCAATGGGTTTTATTGTTATAATATATGTTATAAATATCTTGAATATATGAAAATTTTCATCAAGAACAATTTAAAGATTATCACCATTATCATCCTATTGTTTATAACTTCATCGCAAATGCCAATCAATTTTGACCTTTTATATCTCAAGAACTACTAGTTGTAATTCAACTTTTTTTCTTGTAAGGGAAGAAAGTCTTTTCCAACACCGTTTCCTGATTTTAATTTAAGCTAATAGTTACCGAAATATTCTATTAGTCTCGGTTCCAGGCGACATACTGTATCACTCATACATAACAGGCTACAATTTTCAGGATAGCTTCATATGTCACCTCGGGGGAACAATTAAGGATCTAACCACCTTCTGATATCCCCGGGTGCTCTGTAGAGGGCTTCGAATATACTGTCGAGAGCTCCTCTACTTAAGTCCATTTTCGGGTTATGGACTTGGAAAATATTTATCTTCGGTGTCTTGCCTTGAAAAAGGCAAGATATTTCTTACATGACAATTTCTTCGTCGAAATAAAAACACCAAGTTAAGTTGAAACAATTCTCAGCCACAGAGTATGGAAAATAATTGCAGGAAGCAGAGCCCCGAGAGCACTAAGCTCTCGGAGAGCCCGTGAGGGACTGACCTGGCTGACTTGAAAATCGCCAATATTTATATGCGCTTTTCGAGCGATAAATAGGGATTTCCAGGTCAAGGGCCAATGGGAAAATTCGAGGCAGGACGATGCGCATAGTCTACAGACTATGGCATTCGATGACATCCCCCCTCCTCTGGAGACTCTGCGGCTGGAAAAAAATATTTATTGATTAAAAAATACAAATGTGAAAATACACAAGAAAATATGCATAAAATACAAGTAAAATGTTCAAAAAGAAATTCACACAACACTGCACTACTTACAGGGGGAGATCTGTGGTGATAACGGCATCTCAAGCTCCTACAGGTCCATCCTCGGTTCACTCTCGGTCCACTCCTCCAACGGGCTGGTCTTCTTCTCGGTCGTCTGTATCCCATCTGCCATAGCGAACGGGGTTTCGTAGAGTACCAGTGTGCCGAAGCCTACGTGGTCGTCCAACCACTTTCGGTAGGGGGCGATGACTGGGTCTACTCCGGGACTTCCATCGGCATCTGAATGACCTGGCTGACCTGAAAATCGCCAATATTTATATGCGCTGTTCGAGCGATAAATAGGGATTTCCAGGTCAAGAGCCAATGGGAAAATTCGAGGCGGGGCGATGCGCATCGAAATGCGTACTAGTCCACAGACTATGGCATTCGATGACACATAAGACCTCGACCCCCAAATATCTCTTGGGATACTTTCTGTACCGGGTGCTTTTTCTCTTCATTTTGCCTTTCCGTATCTGAAATAATAATAGATTATGATTTTTTACAAGTACTATATTTCAAATATAAATAACAAGCATAAAATATTATTACCTGATATATTTGAAGATATATCATCAAATGTAGGACACTGAGGACCATTAAACCAATGGTGGTAATATTTTTCTTCTATCAGTGTCCATCCAAAATTTTCAGGTTTTAAATTTGTTGGTGATCTTAAATGTGCATTGCACCACACACTACAGATATAAATTGTTCTTTTAATTTGTTGCAATAGCTCTTCTTTAGATGGAGGCATACTTGATGCATCGAGACCTCTTTACTGAGCTTTTATTACCATTTCATCGTGATTTTTGTTTCCAAAAGCCTCCTCGAAGAGCTCATCTAGCCCCATGTTGACGTCTTTGCTTTTTAAGGAATAAACTTTACAAATAAATTCTTCAATGACTTTAAATATTGGGTTTGAAGTATTAATTTCAGATGGAGAAATTCTTAAAAGATCCAGGAAGGCTACCTGGTATCTCTCGTTTTTTTTTAAATATCAAATGGTCTCTTCTTTCCTTTTCTATAAAATGCAGGGTTATAATTATTGCCAGTAAATACATGACATACTGTTAGAACTCGTGTTATTTGCTCTCCATAATTTTGACAAATATCATTGATATTAAAATATTACTTTTTTTTGTTGGTTGACATATCTATAATTACTTCCACATTAGATTTTAAAAGTTCCATATTGGATAACATAATTATAGGAATGTCAGAATCCGTACAATGAACTGTCACTTGGTAGTTCGTGTTCATCTGGCAAATATGGTGTACAATCTTTATATCTGCTTCTTCATGTGTACAAGATGAATTATAATCTACAGATCTTTTTATTCGATTGTTAAAAACTTCATACACGTAACAATTATTATAATTTAATTTTAATATTTTTCCTTCACATATCTCAGCAAATTCGTCGTTGCACCAGTCTTCAATGAGAAATTCCACAAACTTTTCTTTAAAATTTTTGTTTCTTAATAATTTGCCAAAATCTGTTGAGCGCATATTTTCTCTTCTGATATCATATTGAATATTACTCTCTTCTCCTCTCAACTAATGTTCGTGGTCTTTAATACCTAGTTGATAAGTTGTATTTGTCAAATATGATAGGAACTTCTTTTCTTTCAAAGAGTAGAAATTTAATATATTTAGAAATTGCTGCATACTTTTGAGGTAATCTTGTTAAAGTATGTAGCAAGTAATATCCATCATAAATAGTAATGTCAAGGATATTAATAAATAAAAACGAAAGTTTTACAATTAAAAAAAAAATTATATACACAATTTCAGCGAAGGGTACGACGAAACGTGTCCGACTGAAAAATCGGAAAAAGATTCTTCCGTCAATTCTACATTTGTATACTATGAGATTTTATAAAACGGCTTTGAAAAAATCAGCTTGTTATTTATAAATAGGATATATCTACAATTTTATTACTCACACATTCTACAAAAAAGTATATTCTACAAAATATAATAAATATTAATTCTACAAAAACGTATATATCTCGACTGTATATTTTTTTAATTTTTAGATAAAAGGCCCTATTTTTTTGTCGGACAATTCATTCATTAAGTTGTACTCTTAATTTAAAAACTAAAAATGATAAAAAAAACTTTCTAAAAAAACTATTACTAATAAATTTCCACAGACTCGTGAAAAAGCCGATTTTCACTGTCGGACGGAAAAATCGGCGAGTACATTTTGTCGGACAATGTAAAAATAGTATTTTCACGTTATTTTTGAACGATACAGAGAAAATCAGCTTGTTATTACTAAATTTTTTAAAGTTGTTTTTTTGGCATGTTTGTTTGGTGGACTCCCTTATGGAACCAAAATTTTTGTCGGACAAGATTTTTTTCGGATATTTCACGAAGTTGACTTTTGTATTCATTAAACAGCAATACGTTATTAATAAATTTGATACATCCCTTCAAAATGACCACTTTTGGATAAGCTGGAGAGAAAAGGCACCCGGTACAGAAAGTATCCCAAGAGATATTTGGGGGTCGAAGTCTTATGAAGCTATCCTGAAAATTGTAGCCTGTTATGTATGAGTGATACAGTATGTCGCCTGGCACCTAGACTAATAAAATATTTCGGTAACTATTAGCTTAAATTAAAATCAGGAAACGGTATTAGAAATGATTTAGCAAGACGCTTCCCTTAAAAGAAAAAAAGTTGAATTACAACTAGTAGTTCTTGAGATATAAAAGGTCAAAATTGATTGGCATTTGCGATGAAGTTATAAACAAGAGATATTTGGGGGTCGAGGTCTTATGAAGCTATCCTGAAAATTGTAGCCTGTTATGTATGAGTGATACAGTATGTCGCCTGGCACCTAGACTATATCTGTTTTAAGCCAAAATACTGTTTATAATTTTAAAATATTCCTGAAGCCGCTTAAATAATCCGATTTTAATTCCATAAAGTACGTTAGATAGTAAGTAAAAAATTAACAAACTTCTATATCTTTCAGTTTTTATTGTGCAAGATTTAAAACAATATTTATTTTTTCTTCAAACGTCAAATAATGATGACATTACTTATCTAACTTGATCCTGTCAAAGTTTGATGTCTGCGCCGGCAGCAGTTTTTTTTCTCATTTCTTTACGGCGGAGGGAAAAATGTTGTCATGGCAACAATATGAAACATGAAACTCTTGATACGCATTGGTAATTGTTGATGATACTGATGGTCGAGAACAACTTACAATCATTCCAACGTGCTACTGCATCATTAGCCGCGGACTCAATTTCGTTTAGGTTTTCCATTTTCGCACTAAATTTGCGCTTGCGGTTGCAACAACAATAAGCTGTCTTTAATAATTGCAAACAACCGTCAAACAACTGTAACCAGGGAGACGCAAATCCCACCGACGACTTAATTATTTTAATTTCTAACATCTAGACGACTTTGATAGTTGTCACAGTTAATTTCGAGTAAAAATAGCGTATGAATTGTACTATTTATGGTTGAAAATTGCTACGTTTGAAGAAAAAATAGTATACTTTATTCGACAAAGAAACGACTTTTCTTGACTTAGTCTCTATTACGCGCCTCACTTCGTTCGGCACGTAATATCGGGAGCGTCAAGAAAAATCATACTTCTCCTCCTCATAAAGTAATATACTATTATTTTTAATTTGAATTGCAAAATTATTATGCAAAATCTATTAAATCCATTTTACTGAAATGATGATGTTCTTAAGTGCAATTTAAGTGTTTGAAACACATTGAATAAGAAAAGTATTCCTCTCTTTTGTTTGTATTTCTTGCTACTTTGCAAACTATAAATTAAATTAAAATAAATTAAATTAAATAAATAAATTAATTTAAATTTAATCAAAATTAATTAATTAATTAAATTAAATAAATTAAACAATTTTGAATAAGACGTATCTTATTAAATTCCATAGAAAATTCTTATTAAATTCATATCTATAGAAAATTTAAATGTTGCTATTTTAGTTCCTTTCGATTTTGATCCAAAATGAATTGTTTTAAAGTTACAAGCAAAAAAAGTAAAAAAAAAATGTTTTTAGTAATTTTTAAATATTTTAACTTTTTTAATGTTGCCGACTTATTTGAGAGGAAAGATAAGTCAATTATTATTACTGAAGTTATAACACAACTTATTTTTTTAAAATCCGACTGCCATCTCTCACATCCAAATGTAGTCGTTTTTTTACCGATCTGTCCTGGTTTAAAAACTATTCGTGGTCAAAACTTTAGCCTCTCAAAAGACCCTGCTTATCTTTAGGCAATATATTTGTCATATTATACTCTAACACGAAACTTTTTCCCTACTTACTAAAATGCTAACCTACGCCAGCCACAAAGTCCATGACAAAATAAAGGATTTCTCCACAAACAAAAAAAGGTAATAGCCACTGCACCAAATTTTAAAAAACAATTCCACCATCAATATCTTGTCTTTCTTCTATTTTTTGTATCTTCTACAGAGAACGCCAAACCTGAACAACCAACCACTAATGGTAAGCAAGCTACTAGTGCATGTACGGGACAGTATCATAAACACAACCTCTATCAAGTGGCTTCTTCTTCTTGCAGTACCGTCTCCTATCGGAGGTTGGCTACCATCACAGCAATCTTTACTTTGTTGGCTGCAGCTCTGAACAACTGTATTGAACTGCACCCATACCACTCCCTTAAATTTCGCATCCAGGAAATCCTCCTACGTCCAACATTTCTCTTTCCCGAGATTTTTCCTTGGATTATGAGTCTAAGTAGAGAGTACTTTTCTCCTGTCATTATGGGTCCCAGATATTCCAGTTTTTTCGTTTGTATGGTTTTTATGACTCCGCATTCCTTCCCCATCTTTAGCAGAACATCTTGATTTGTTACTGTTTCTGTCCATGGTATTTTCCACATTCTCTTGTAACACCACATCTCGAATGCCTCAATGTTTTTGATGTTTATCTTTTTTAGTGTCCAGGCTTCCATGCCGTACAGCAGAACGGAGAAAACATAGCACCTTAACATTCTCGTTCTTAAGTTTATATTTATGTCCCGGCTGCATAGGAACTTTTTCATTTTGACAAACAATTGTCTCGCTATCTCTATTCGCCTCTTGATTTCTCTTGTCTGGTTATTAGTGTCAGTGAAGCAAACCCCTAAATATTTGTAGGACGTAACTCTTTCAACTGGCTGATTATTTATGGTTAAATTCACATTGGTGTATAGCTTCTTTGTTACAATCATGAATTTAGTCTTTTTGATGTTCAATTTTAGACCATAATTATTGGTATGGGTGTTTATTTTTTCCATCAAAAACTGTAAATTTGCTAGGGTATCTGTTACTATTAGCGTGTCATCAGCGTATCTTATATTGTTAATTAACTCTCCGTTAATGTTCATACCAATGTTTTGCTCTAGGAGCGCTTCCTGACATATTGTTTCGCTATATATATTGAATAATAGTGGAGAAAGCACACAACCCTGACGCACACCTCGACGAATCTCAATTTCTTCGGTTAACTCATTATCAACTTTGATTTTTGCTGTTTGTCCCAAGTGGCAGAAGACAACAAAAAGAAGTGGATATAAAATGAAACAATAACCACAACAGAAAAATCCAAACTGGAAAGACGACAAAGAGCATTATCTTAAAAAATTGTCTTCTAACTACCACTATTTGGTAAATCCCAAATAGAACATAACAAGCTCTGTCACCTGAGCACAAATTTTAAGATAGAAAAAACATTGTAGCCTTCTACAAAGCGAATTATAGAAATTTGTTTTTGAATGATTAGAAACGTTTCAATTTAAAGCATTGCATAATTCAAGACTGTAACGTAATTTAAAGATCAAAAATATATTATTTTTACTAATGAAATAGTGCCCGTCATTCTAATAACTTTAACTAAAGCTGGTTGTATATGTTCATCGACAAGGAGTTATTATCTTTTCAAATCAGAGCAATAAGAAACAATAATAATAAAAACAATTAATTCAACATAATGATCTATAAGAGCGTTTTCACTATTATAGTCTAATCAAGCCCTAATTGTTGTGTGGTATACAACAATGCCAATAAAACCGGATTATTTCAGTATATCCTTGTTGAATTCTGGGATAGAACAACAACCCACATATTAATTAAATTAAATAGTTCTAGATTTGAACTTTGCCTAACACGAATACTTTCATTAACAGTATAATAGGATTTTATCATTTTTACTCATTAAAAAGATTTTAATTACTTAACATATTTTTAAATTCATAAAGGAACGGACCTCCTGGTTACGGGTTTATATCCGGCTTGATCAACATACAAGTAGGAAACATGCTAAAATATTTATCAAGGATTTGGGACCGCTGAAGCCGATTGTAGCTGCTTTACCCGATTATGAGATAAATGTTATGGGGTTAAATCGGGGTGGTAATCGTCATTAGCGCCTCGGGCAGTGCGCGAAATCCATTAGGTTTTGTACTACTTCCCTTTCATTAAAAACATTATAGAAAGCTTCGCCGTATTTATTTGCTGAAGTGGAGAAGTACGATCGTGCATTTTGCATATTTTAGATTTTAATATATTTTTTAAACTTTTTTACATTATACTCTGTTTAAAATGTCGAAGGAAGCCTAGAATAAGATTCTATATGGTTTCAATAATGAACATTCATTCTTTAATACACCTCATAAGATAACTAGATAAGATAATCGTTTATATTTATATGTAGTATATACGTATTGTATGTCATAATAGTAATAATATAAGGTTAAAATCAAATCTCTGCGTTTTGATCTTTCAACAAGCCTACTAGCTATAAACACATAAGCTGGCGATATTCAGAGAAACCATTATTATTATGACTACATTACATATTATTTTAGAAACTGTTAATACACCATAAAATTCATAAATAAAACAAAATTATTCTTGATATGCATCAGTGAGTATCAATCACCGTTACTCATGTTTTTATGCAAGTGAAAGTTTCGGTAGTATTTTCATGTTACTTTCTTTGAATATGAAACAGCCCAAGACTATATTAAAAGTGCGTCATAAGCGATTTCAAAATTTAATTTTTATAAAATTCCGCACACCAATTCACACAAATATGTAAAATCCAATGAGACTGGTTTTTGAAAATAGAAACCATGTTTCATTATGCTAGGAAGTTGAATTATAAATTATTCACTTATTTATACAAAATAATCGTAAAATTTTAATATTATAAACCACACTAGCAGCAGCAGCAGTAGTAGCAATAAAACTGTTGTTGGAGTATATCAAATAGCTTGAGTGCTGATTTAACTTTCTCAGTACTTCAGTTTAGTTCCTTGGAATTGTTGCATTTATGGTATATGTTTAAAAAAAAATAAAAAAAAAAAATAAAAAAAAAATAAAAAAAAAAAGATACAAAAAATAAAATAGCAAAATCAGAGTAAACTAGTAAGTAAGTTTCTAACATTCCATGTCTTAACTGTCATTACAATAGTTTTAAATTTAAATACTAACAATATCTTGTGTAAAGAGAGAACTCAAAACAAATTGACTGGCCAGTTGGTTGTCAAAACCAGTGCCAATAAAACACACACACACACACACACACACACATACTCAAGGAATTACAATCAAGTCACAAGGTATTTGATAATAAATTGACAGTTTGATGTTTAAAATGTGGAAAACCGAAAAATCAAGAATACAAATCTTAAAGACAGTTATTTAATAACAAACAAATTGGTACGACGGGCTTGAGTAGCTATAATAAGCAAGGAAGTCTGTGGAAGGTGTGCTACATATTCCAGTGAAAAGTCGCCAAAGAAGTTTACCCGAGAAATAAGTATTCTTCTATATGGAATTATTTGATAAATACAACAGGATCAAATTGCACTCATATGTAAATAGACCACTAATCCATTAAAAATCTAGTGAAATATCGTCCTGTATCTGTATCTGAATAATATTCAGAAGTTTTTAACATTAGTTTTAAACTAAAATTCTACGTAAAGACATTAGAATTTTTCTCAAAATGAAAGGACCAGTAAGGAGCATAATTCACCTGTTACAATAATCTGGAAACTCTAGCCTGGAGTCTAAATACCAACATTGAAATTTGAAAATAACATTAGAAATACTAAAATTTCCTACTTGGCAAAATAAATTTCTTTCTGATGAGACCTAACAATGTTGAAATACGTATAGGCAGATGGCAGATATCCTACATTGAAATTAAATCTAAAACCTTCTTTCTGCATTGTAATTTGAGTTTATCCAAAAAAAAAAATAGCAAAAAAAGTAAAAATGGTAACTAAACAATAAATAGATACAATCAAAGTAGAATTTCGTAGATTTCTTACTTGGCGAAACTAAAATTTAGATATTCAGATATCGCCAGCTTGCGTTTTCGCAAAGTCGTACTAAATATATATCTTGGATTTCGTCTATTTGTTTCAGCTGTTTTTTCTGTGCTAGCCTTCTTTAATACATTTCTCTTGTAGAGTCGTTCCACAGTGATTCTACATTGAATTTTTCCTCGGTGTTTTCCTGTATAAAATGTTTTGGTGTTATTTTCAGTCTTATTTTTGGTAGTACTAGTTTGTTTTCACTCCCTGCGTCTGCTGAGTTTAAAGTCTGGATATCTATATGCTTTGGGTGAGCTTTGGGGTGACATCAATCATAGATTTGTACCGTCTGGAGTTTTCAAATGTATATTTATACTAGAGTTTATGGTAGAAAAATGTATTATTGATTCTCAGTTCGGCAAAAGCACAGAGATTAGTCATGAGTTTTTCATTTGCGTTAACATGGTTTTCAATAAATCTTTTTTTTACACCTGGAACTTTCATTTCATTTCCGATTCATGCATTAAAGTCACCGATAAGAATTAAGGGTTCTTCATGATGTATTTCATACAGGATGGTTTGCAATTGCTCGTAGAATGCCTCTCCTTCCTTCTTAGGTTTGCAGTCCTCGGGGCCATAGATAAATATGACATTTAGTTTTTGGTAGTAAATTGTGATGTTCATATCTATTATTCTTAAGGAGATATATCGGCAGTTACTTATGGTGTCTTTAAATTTTTTGTGGACAAGTATACCTACGCTTGCTGGTGCTTGTTCTTTTTTTTACTCCATTGTATGCCAGAAAATATTGGTTATAGACTCCTTGGCCTTTACCTTTCTTCTTAGTTTCTTGGATTGCACAAATATCTATGTTTTTATTTATCAGTTCTTCTATTATCTCTTGGTCTTTGTTGTTAAAAGAAGTAATGTTCCATGTTGCTAATCTGATTGTGGGCTTGTTTTTCCTTCCCGTTTTCCTTTTCTTTGCGTGGTTCGTCATCTTAGATTCCGTCTGGCTCTAAGGCTTTATATCGGTTCTTTGAGCCTTGTTTTCTTTTACAATGGGTAGGATGCTAACCTGGTCCATTAATCCTCTTCTTTTATCCGGGCTTGAGATCGGCTGTGGGCATAAACGCGGCTTCTGAGTAACTCAATCCACCCAGTACTCGCGCTCATAACCCCCAGGCAGAGTTAGCTGATATCTAGATATAGATAGATAGAGCTGATATCTATCTATCTATATAAGGATTTTTACAGCTATTGCCGCCTTCCTTCTTTTAGCCAACGTCTCCAGTCCTTTCTGTTCTGCCATTCTCCATCTCTAAAGTCTCGTCTTTCCATGGCCTCGTCCACTTCATCCCTCCATGATCTTCGGGGTACACCTCTTTTCCTTCTTTCTATTGGGCTCCAATCCGAAATCATCTTTGCTATCCACCTTGTATGATCTGTTCTTCTCACATGCCCATACCAAATTAAACGTTTTTCTTCGATGTAGCTGAGTATGTCTTGTTCTACTGTCATTCTTCGTTTTATCTCCTCATTTCTGATGCGATCCATTTTTGTCACCCTGCAACTTTTTCTCATGAACTCCATTTCAGTTGCTGTGATTTTGGACCTGTTTCGTTTATTTATTACCCAATTTTCTGCTCCATAGGTCATTATACTGCGTACCACAGTGTTATAAATTCTCTTCTTTGTATTTCTGGTAATCTGTCTATCCCACAGTACCCTGTTCATTTGTTTAATACATGTTCTTGTCTGTGCTAATCTGCTGATTATCTCTTGCTCGGTGGTTCCATTTTTTGAGAGTATGAATCCTAAATATTTGAATTTGTCAGTGCCGTTAATTTCCCTATTATCGTCCATTTCCAAGTTTCTTACTGGTTCTTGCTCTGTTGTTAAATATTCGATCTTTTCTAGATTTATTTCCAGTCCATTTTTTGTGTATTCCTTTTCTAATTTTCGGAGCATTTAGCACAGATCTTCTTCATCTTGAGCCGTTACCACTTGGTCATCTGCTAAGCTTAATGTGTACAAGAAGTTGTACCGGATTGGTATTCCCATCCCTTCACATTTCCTTTTCCATGGTTTCAATATTTGTTCTAGGAATATCTTGAACAGTGTCGGAGATGTAGAGCATCCCTGCAATAAGCATTTTGTGGTCTTAAATTCGTTGGAGTATTTATTGCCGGTTTTAACTCTTACCTTGTTGTTGTTGTAAAGGTTTTTTACGGCTTCTATTAACCTCTGAGTTATTCCGATTTCCTTCATCGTGTTTCATAGTTGTTTTCTGGGGACCGTGTCATATGCCTTGTGTACTGGTCTATTTTTTGCCATTTTTTTTAATTAATTGTTGGAGTGTATATATGTGGTCTATGCAAGATCTTCCTGCCGTGAACCCCGCCTGATCTTCTCCGATTTGATTTGAGATAGATTTTTCCAGTTGTTCTTTTAGTATTTTTCCATATAACCTGCCCATACATGCTATCACACTGATGCCTCTGTAGTTCCCGCATTTCTTCTTATCTCCCTTTTTATTTATCAAGGTTATATATGCTTTGGACCATTCATCTGATATCTAGGAGTAAATTTAGAGAAAATGTCTAATTTGAAGTTATGCACATATGGGAAAATATATAAGAACCAGTAAAGAGTAAAACCTTTACATCGAGGTAACTGTACCTCGAATTTGGTCTGATTTAGTAACTACCGTTTTAAAAGCATGGCACCTTGTTAAGAAAGACTTACTGTATCTTACTATTTACATATATGTCTAGCGTTAAATAATCTACGTATTAGTAAGTACGTATAATAACTTCTATATTCAAATATAGAGGTTTCGTGCTTTAGAAGCTGACCAGTTTGCCACGTTTTAACCGTTTTTTAACTAAGCATGTACAAGCTTTAAAAAATTAAATGGCATAGTGTTCCGACTTATACAACTACCGCACAAAATTTTACAAAAATATTCTTGGAAATATTTAATTTTGCACAAAGATTGACAGTAAATAAATGACCGATGTATTAGTAGAAAATAAGTAATTTATTACCGATTATTGAATTTAAATTTTTAAGCCCAACACACAAAATATTTTTTTTGTATCTACAGATATTACTGCTTCTAGGAAGCAATTTATTTAGAATTTTTGTAAATTTTGCGATGTGAAAAATTGACGTAATATTACATCACTTCTCGGAGTTGTCGACTCAACATGAAACTCGATACTCCACACCAAGTAGGTCCCAGCCGCAAATTCACCATATATATTCTCAACCCTATCGCGTTACAAAACTCCAAAACTTTGTTATTTAACACCTATTTTCTTTGACAAATTGTACGTGTGTGCGGTAAAACTTGAAAACTTACCTTAGAGGAGTTGGGATGCTGACAAAAGAAAAGTTTTAAACCGAATGAATTTGTTACTAGGTACTGTACTTTTAGCTTGTAGGTATTAATAAATCGTTGCGCACAGTAAGGTTATGTTACAGATTATATAAAGAGACACATGGAAGGTTAAATTTAAGGGGTTAATTAGGAATAAATTGCTCTTGTTTGTAAGCAAGTATGTTCTGAAATTAAGCTAAGATTATATATAACGAAAATTTTCCATTTGGATAACTTATCTAGCTACAAAAGGAAATTAGGTTAAATTAAGATAATGTATTATGTTCAATAAATTAGAATATAAGGAATCAGTAAAATGTTTCTTAATTTCGACGATTCTTCATAAGTTGTGACATTTTCTTTTGATCTGAAAAGTCGATAACATAATAAAATATTTTATAATAATTTATGTAACACTTCCCCTATATAGTGTATCAGTAAAGTATGGAATAAATTCTATATTTCCTAAATGAAAAGCCTTGTTAAAAAAATCTAAAACACGTCGATTTTTAAATTTAATGTTCTACATTCTACAACAAAATTTAATTATAAAAGGTGACAGACATTAAGGTGATGACGTCATCGGCTCTTTTTTAAATGTAACACCCTATATTTTATGACATTTTTAGATCGATAAAAATGAGCTGATTCTAAAAAAGTATAATACTCGGGGCCTAATGGATATAATTTGAAAGATATGCGCTTAGAAAATAAATTATTTATTATCAATTGCAAAAAAGTAGCCTACTACTAGTTTTTACTTACTAGTACTTACTAAGTCAAATAAAAGTGAGTAATTTATTTAACGATAAATATCCAGAAAGACCTATAACGCATTTAACAGTAAGTAAGATTGAAAAGAAATTTCGAGAAACTGGTACGGTTGAAAATGCACGCAAATCAGGTCGTCCCTCAGTAAATTATAATATAACATTAGATGTTCTACTTGCGTTTGAAGAAGATGTACACTCTTCTGTTCGTAAGGTTAGTCGTGATCTCGATGTTTGCAAAACAACGGTACACAAAGTAATAAAACTTGAAAAATGGCACCCGTTTAGATGCACACTTGTACAGGAATTAAACGAGGATGATCCAGATAAAAGGATCGGGATATTATAACATTCATCAAAATAGGACGGCTGCGTTGGATAGGACATGTAGAAAGAATGGAAGTAGGCGAAATACCAAACAAAATATTCAAACAGATGCCAGTAGGAAAAAGAACAAGAGGAAGACCGAAACTGAGATACTTAGAACAAATAGAAAATGATATAATAACCTTAAAAATAAAAAACTGGAGAAAAAAAGCACGAAACAGATCGGAATGGAGAAGAATCGTAGAACAGGCCAAGACCCAAAAAGGGTTGTTGAGCCAGTGATGATGATGATGATCCAGATAAAAGAATACAATTTTGCGAAACAATGATGAATAACTGCCACCGAAACCCTCTCTTTTATCAAAATATTGTTTTTTCTGATAAGGCTACATTCACATTAATGGCGAGGTCAACCGTCAGAATTGTAGATACTGGTCAAAAGAAAACCCCAACTGGATGTGGGAACATCATGCACAATACCCGCAAAAGGTAAACGTATGGGCTGGCATTGTAATAATAGGACCCTAATTTTTCGAAGATAATTTAAACACGCCAGCATACCTTCAGTTTTTAAGGGGGTAGCTCGTACCTACTTTAGTTAATTTATTTCCCAGTAGAATTAATCCTATAGGTTTTGATAAAAGTTTATGGTTTCAATAGGATGGTGCACCTCCGCATTATGCTGTAGATATTCAACGGTACATAAACGAAATTTTTCCTAACAGGTGGATTGGAATACGTGAACATATTGAATGGCCAGTGAGGTCGCCAGACCTTAATCCTTTGGATTATTTTATGTGAGGTCATTTGAACAATGTTGTTTATAAAACGAAAACTGCAAATATTGAAGACTTAAAAACAAGAATTCGTAAAGAAATAAACAATATTTCTCAAGAAACCATAAACAAATAATCAAATATGAAATCAGAAAGGCTAAGGAGGAATGGATAAACAAGAAATGCCAGGAACTGGAAGAACTCAGCAACAAATATGACACCTCAAACTTACATAAAAAATTGAAAGAACTTACAGGCAACACCAAACAAAGAAGAACACTCATAACAAAAGATAATAATGGAGGAATACTTCTGAACTACTGAACTACTGAAGAAAACAAAATAAAGAAAGTATGGGAACAATATATAATCCATCTGTTCCATGACGAGAGGGAAAATAAACAAGATATAGGTGAAGAAGAACAATACCTACAAATTTTACCCTCAGAAGTAAAGAATGCTCTACAGAATGCAAAACAAGGAAAAGGTCCTGATCAAATTCCAGGTGAACTGTTAAAAGCCTTAGATGACATTCCGGGAGGAATGGCTTAAATCGATATTTTTACCTCTATTAAAAAACAACAATCCCAAATTATGTAATTACTATAGATTGATAAGGCTAATGTGCCAGCCACCCTTTAAAGATTCTCTTGAAAATTGTTCAAAACCGAATTTATAAGAAATGTGAGGAGCAGATAGATCAAACGCAGTTTGGCTTTAGAGGAGACATGAGTATAAGAGAGGCATTATTTGCGTTGACGATACACTTGCAGAAATGTCGGAAATATAACAAGAGTGCATATATGTATGCTTCATAGACTTTAGGAAGGCCTTTGACCGAGTGCAGTATATAAAATTAATAGATGAATTAAAAAACATCAATTTAGACAAAAAAGACATTGAGTTTATTAAGGCTATATACTGGAACCAGAAAGCAGTAAAGGTGAATGATATAGAAACAAATAATATACCGATTGTGAGAGGGGTAAGGCAAGGATGTGTACTCACAGGTCATATTTAGAAAAGCCTTATGGGAAAGAAAAAAAGGAATAAGAATTGGTGGAGAAATCGTAAACACCATAAGATTTGCAGACGACACGGTATTTATGGCTGAGAGAATAGAAAAACTACAAACTTTACTACATGCAATAAATAGTGAATGCATTCAAATTGGACAAATTCGAAATCAATTTTAAATAAAATTTATATCAATTCGACGGTAAAAATTCGATATCTGTTTATCAGAGTCCCTTATTGACAAAAGTTTAAAAGCGGTTTAAAATTAGAGTGCAGTTTTTTTATGAAGTTTTTCATTTTGCCGCAATTGAAGGTAATTTCTATGAAAGTGTTAAATAAATAAACGTTGTTCGATTTTTGCCATTTTTTACGATTCTCATAAGATCATTAAAATTTATCACTTTTCCGTTAACCAGTCACTATGGAATTTCCATTGTTAAAGCTTATTCTTTAAAACTTATGGCATCAAATTTCGGTTTTAATTTTAGGCATCAAATGTGAGTTATTTTAAATATGCTTTAAAAGGGCTGAATTTAAACTTTCACATTATAAACGATCTAAAATATTTAAAACCGCTTTTTTTTGATTGCACAAATACGTTTTTTTAAACAACACCACTTTAGCTACAAACTTCACCCAATGCCGTCTTCATGGAAGTATTTTCCGAGACGTGCAGTTGTTTGTAATAAGAAAGTTTAAATTCAGCGTTTCTTAGAAATATTTGAAATGTCTCATTTGTTGTCAAAAATAAAAATTAAAAATTTACGCAATAGGTTTTGAAGACTGAGTTTAAACAATGGAAATTCTATAGTGACCACTTAATGGAGAAGTGATAAATTTTAATGATCTCATGAGAATCGTAAAAAATACAAAAATCGCGCAAAGATTATTTATGTAACACTTTTTGACTTTTGTTGATACGACTTCTTCTTCTTCTTCTTAGCCTTCTGTCGTCCATGTTTGGACATAGGCATCTCTCAACTTCTTCCATCGGTCTCTATCCTGAGCAACATATTTCCAATTTCTTCCGGCTATTCTTTTAATGTCATCAACCCATCTCATCTGGGGTCTTCCTCTTGGTCGTTTACTTTCGTAAGGTCTCCAATGTTGTATTGTAGTATTCCAATGTTGGTCTTTTTGTCAAGCAGTGTGGCCCGCGAAGCTCCATTTAATTTTGGCAATTTTTGTTGCTATGTCCTCGACTTTTGTTTTGGATCTTACCCAGTCGTTCCTCTTTTTATCTGACAATCGTATACCTAATATTGCTCTTTCCATTGTTCTTTCTGTTGTGGCTAGTTTATTCATGTTTGCCTTGGTTAGGGTTCAGGTTTGATATCCATATGTCATGATAGGAAGGATGCATTGGTTGAACACTTTGCTCCTCAAGTATTGGGATATTTTGCGGTTCTTAAGTATCCAACTAAGTTTTCCAAATCCTTCCCATGCTAGTCTTGCTCTTCTAGTAATTTTCGCACTTTTGGTTCTTTTTGTCAAGTCTCAGGATTTGGCCTAGGTAGATATATTCCTAGATTTGTTCTATCTCACTGCCATTTATAGTTATACGTATGGGGTCATCTGTGTTTCTCATTATTTTTGTTTTTTCATATTCATTTTTAGGCAGACGTATTGGGAGCTGGCTGCTAGTTCCCCCATCATAATTTGCAGTTCCTCGAATGTGCTCGCTATAATCACTATGTCGTCAGCGAATCTGAGGTGGTTTAACTTATTGCCATTAACGTTAATTCCATAGGTTGACCAATTTGTAGTTTTGAAGACGTCTTCTAGGGCTAGGTTGAAAAGTTTTGGCGATATTACGTCTCCTTGTCTCACTCCTCTCTTAATGGGGATGGGATTTGTATTTTCGTCTATTTGTATTACCATAGTTGCATTTTTATATATATTATGTATTAGTTGCCTATATCTCGAATCTATTCTACAATTATTAATAGCTTGTTCTATAGGACACTCTGATCAAAATATGTCGAATTTTGAGCGCCGAATGATACAAATTTTATTTAAAATTGATATCGCACGTTTAGCCCAGTCGCTTTAAGCGATTTTTTTGAGAGAAATGTTTATTTTACATAAAAAGTGCTAATAAACATTTTTGTTTAAAATTGTCTTACTACATTTTTTATTTGAAATATTATTTTCTACGACGCACAGATTCTTGGTAAATCAATTTTTTTGGCCTAGAGGGGTGGTGGTTTTAAGAGGAATCTGGGGGGTAGGAATAGTTAACTTTTTTGCATATTTTTTGAGGTCTCAAAATTAACATTCTTAGCTGGTTCGTATGATATTTAGAGGATTAGAGCTTCCCATTGGTCGTTTAGGTCACGTGGCATATAAACTTGGCCCAATTAAAAAGAGATGCACGGACTACTTTGCTTTAGTTTTTTCTGTCTTACTTGTGTAACGGGCTGTACTGCAACAGTCAGTCTATTTGTATTATATGTTTATGAATTAGAATAGTGTGAATGTCCTGTCACTTGCACAAATATTATTTCTAACAATAATATCTTAACTGATTTTCAGTCCGGGCTTAGGCCATTTCATAACTGTGAAACAGCACTCCTTAAAATAAGTGATGCAATTTTAAGAGAAAGAGATGTAGGTAAGGTTACCATTTTAGTTTTGATCGATTTCTCTAATCAATTTTATTTACTTTATACACCACCAATATTGGTAACTCCTTGAATACCTGTAAATTTCATCTCTATGCAGATGATACACAAGTTTACCACTCATTTTACCCAGTTGACAGAGCAAGTGCTACTGAGATTGTTAATCAAGATATTAAATCATTGATTGCTTGGGCAAGAAATCATGCATTGAATATAAACTCTAAAAAAACTAATCTGGTGGTTTTTGGTCCAAGCAGGGTGTGTTTGGAGATGAGTAACATCATTGAAATAGTTGTTGATAATGAAATCATTAAACCTGTAACTAGTGCAAAAAATCTAGGTTTAACTTTAGATAATCACCTCAAATTTACAAAACATATTAACACCTATGTGAGTAAAGCATTTCTCAGTCTAAAAACAATTTATCATAATCGCCACTGTCTGTCATACAAAGTAAAATAAATGCTGTGAGAAAGTGTAGTATTATCAAAATTTAACTATGGAGATGTTGTTTATGGGCCTTGTAATAGTTCAGATGACAGGAGAAGAATTCAGGTGGTTCAAAATTCGTGTCTTCGTCTGATCTGTGGTGTAAGAAGACACCAGCCTATTTCTCACTAATTAAAACATGTAAAATGGTTAAGCATGGAAAAGAGAAGATTTCTACATGCTGCTTGTCTTTTCCACAAAATTATCAAAAACAATCTACCAGCATATCTTTTTAAAAAAATTATATACAGAAGTGACATACATAATGTCAATACAAGAACAAAAACACAATTACAGCTCCGCCACATCGTACAGAACAATTCAAAAATTCATTTACATATCAAATATCAAAAGTATATAATGGATTAGCTAAAGAATTAAAATTAAAATCGATTATATCTTTTAAGAAATCTCTTAAATCTAAATTGTTAAGTGAGTAACACATGTGCAACTATTTGATGACTTGTTATGAAGTATGTATAAACTGTGTGATTGTTTTTGGACAATATTTAAATGCTAAATAAATGTTTTTATTGGTTATGGTTTTTAATTGATTGTTACAGAACATGCAAAAAAATATAATATATTTTTTTTCTCTTGCTTAAGATAAAAAGCAGAGGCAACTGATCTTCGTCATTTTTTCTTTCTTATTGTATTTTATGCATATATAATTTATATATTGTATGAATTTGAAGGAAAAATAAAGACCTTTATTATTATTATTACATAACCCAACTTATCGTTTTTTTTACAATTTTATAATTTTTTAATAAAAGTTTAAATTCAATTCGGGTATCAATAATATTAACAAAGATAATAATATAAATGCCAACCACTGACCTTTTGATTTGCAAAACATCTGAAATGCCAACCATTGGCATTTAAGTGTAGAATCTAGTACCTACCTACTTTAATTACAATTTTCTTCGATGGCTCGTTACTGTACTTATAGGTTAAATATTCCTCACTTAAGGCTTATCCTCGAAAATCCTAACGGTAAAATTCACTGCGATATCTATTTCAAAAATATCTTTCTTTACAAAAACAAAATCTATTCACGAAGAATAGTCGAAACGTCATCTTGTATTAAAGTTGGGCTTTTTACCTACTTACAACCGGACACCCACCCCCTGTAGTGAAAAGTCTTGGGTCTATACAATAAAGCGAGCGGGAGGTCTTCTATTCAGTGCGGTTATGGTGTAATTAGAATAATAGGAGTATACCAGAGTAATATTATTTATTAAATAATTAATTCACAACTTAGCAAAGGTACATACAGGTATGTATAACAAGATATTTTGAGGTCACAGTATTGCCGAATTCGTTTATTTATGTCTTATATTTTCTTTTGTTTTTTTTGTTACTTTTTACTGACAAATTGGCTTTTAACGTAGAATTACAGTTTGATCAAGTTATGTGTCAAATAAAACTACAATTTTGTTAGTAAACAAGAAGGGTTACTAACAAAAAGATGGTACAGTAGGCGGTATAATAAATTAGATAAACTACATACTATGTTTTCTGTATGTTAAAAATTTAAATAATATTTTAAAATTGAATAAAGTAATTATATTATTTATTTATTTTTTATATTTTAAACAAAGTATAATATATTTAAATATTTTAATAAATTATTGTGTTTGCTACTAACGCCACGTGCCAAAGTTTTAACAAAGCATACGTTTTTTCTTCTGACAGACCTGTCAAATTCAGAAGTAATATTAATTTAATAATGAAATATAAATAAATATCATTGGTTGGTGAATTTAGTTATTATATAAACTAAATAAGAGGTTTAAAAAGAATAATTTTATTTGTAAGAAATTATTTTAAAACGAGAAGTTTTATAAAAATTTAAACAGACGATCCATTATTATTATTAATTGAATGACATTTATGACTTTTAAATTTTGACAACCATTACGAATCGAATCTTTTGTTGACAGATATTCTTGAAATTTTTTACTTGTTATTTAGTATCTGTATTTTGTTCGGTGGTGTGGGAACCGGTATGGTAGGGTTAAAGTCAGAAATAAATTTCCCGGTAAGTCTTTTTAAGGATGCCACAATTTTCCAGGCGGAAATAACAGCAACCCATCACTGCGCGGAAAAATAGAAAAGCAGAAAATAACGTATCGTTTCAATTCTAAAGAGGTCAACTTTAAGCTAGTATGGGATTGTATGGGTGCTCTAAATAAATTAGAAATTCATAGCAGCGTTACGGTAGCCTAAGTACAAGGGCACCAGAGGTTATAAAGACAATGAAAAAGCAGGTAAAATGAAAAAAAAATTATGACGAAACCTTTTCGAGGCGTTGCAAAATACAGTAACAATGCAATAGCAACGGCTACAAGAAGGTGGGTAGCTTAAAAATCTCTGGAATGGTGGAGGAAATTACCAGAACAAAGATAGGCCAAACAGTTTATTACAAAACATTCATCAAAAGTTACGGCAGATCTATTAAGCAAAGACAGGAAAACAGCCAAAGCCATAGTAGGTTTGCTAATAGGAAACTGGAAGGTTAAGTCTCGCAGTTATTAGACCTTTTAAATAGGGTGAGGCTGGATAATTTATTCTAGGGCTAGAGGACCACAATAGATCGGAAAAGGTCGTAGTGGAATGGACTAAAAGCAACCTCATTAAATATATCTAAGACTATAATATCCAATAAATACATAGATAGTACATAGATCGTCATAGCCAAATATTTAGGTTCACCATGTAGTCAATTGCTCCAAGAAGTCGGTCACTCGACCAGCGCAGTATCTCAGAAGGCATTCTGTGACACTATGGTGGATTGTTTGCCTCTCCGCATCAGAATCATATTCTTGGGAATAAGCTCTTTCCCATTTATCTCTCTCCCTCTCTCTCTCCAAGGGAAAAGGTTTCGTATTAGGGTCTTGCCACTAACACGAGGTGGAGGTCTGGAGCGCAATATATTTTAGTCAATTCCTCTACTCAAAGCGTGGATATGGAGTTGTTGTTCTGGTGTTGTACTGTGTAGTTGTATTGGAGGATAGGTTGTTCTGTAGTTTTTATACTCCCTTACGATGGTAGATTCTCTACGCCGCTGTGGTGGCGGGGTACGTGATTATAAAATGATTCTCATTGTTTATTTAGTTCTACATCCATCTGTGTTAATTCTGGTATAATTTAGTGACATTTTTTGTTTTTTTTTATTTCCCGATCTCGAGAATGGTTTACTATAAAAATTAGAACATATGCCTAAATTGATCCAATAATTTAGAGATTTCGGTTAATACATATCCTGATCTTGAGTGATGAATATACCTATGTTTATTTTAGCTGTAAGTAAAGTATAATGTCAGTCTTTATCATGATTTGACAGGATCTCTATATTTAATGTGTTGTCATTTAAAATCTATGTTTTTAAAATTATTGATACATGTTATAAACACTACACATCATAAACAGATTCAATAAATACTTGTATAAATTGAAATAATATCGAACCTATTACCTTTTATAAGCAGTGAATTTCAGATGTCTGTTAAAAAAAATAACATGCGTATTTTCAGATATACTTTATTTGATGTTTATATCCAGAAGATAAACCGGCTTTAAGCAATTTCATTTTTTTGAAGCAGCTTTCTTGTAATTCCCTGTAGAGTGATTAAATAAAGTTACCCATATACGAATTTTGGACCAACCCGAATTTGATCTGGTTCATTTAGCTGAAAAACCATTTCGGGCTCGAACGAGATAATTGTGTTTCCGTGAGTGAAAGCAAAATGTTATTTTTGACGACCTTATAATGACCATAAATATAGACGATGATATCAGAGTAAAGGGAATTGAGCCGGTTAGTTTTTAGGTTGTAAAATACCACAAATTTGACGGCTGGAATTCTCTTCAGTTTAATGTAATCAGATGACCCAATAAGATGTAAAAAAATTATATTTAACGAACAAAATAAAGATATGTGTGTTCTTTTGTGAAAGTTTCGTTTTATCGTTGTTTTATCTTTATTTAACGTTGTTAACAAGTTACATCATTAACACACTATAAGTGTTTATTACACAAGATGGTTTTACTCAGAATAAACTTATGATAAAAATTATCATTCCCTTTCTTTTATTCTTGTGGGGGTTGTCTTCCCTAAAACATTTCTTTACAAGTTTTAACCCTAAGTTATATCAATATTAGTATCCTCCACATATATGTATTTTATAACTCTATTTATAATTTTGACATCAGCAATTTCTATTTAATTTTAATTTCTATATATAATAACGGATTGATTACGGCTGTCGCCGCTTCTCCGCCACCAATTTCCATTTTTTTCTGTCATATGCAGTTGCCTCTTCTAAATATCTTGCCACCATTGCTTCATCAATATCGTTGCGCCAACTTCTCCGTGGTCGTCCTATCTTTCTTCTTTTTCATTTCGTTTCTTATTTGTTCGTTTCTAACTCTCTCCACTTTCGATCTACCGCAGCTTCGTCTCAGATAATCCATTTTTGTCGTCATAAGTTTGTTTCTATTAGCTTTGGTGACGTTCCATACTTCCGAACCGTAAAGTGTAATACTTTGGACTATACTACCGTAAATGTGTTTTTTGGTTTCTCGTCGAATTGTCTTTTGTCAGAGAAGAAAGTTTAAGGCACGGGTCGCTGCTCTGCCCTTGTTTATTCTTTTCCTGATTTCATCTGCGCTATTTCCCTTCTTGTTGAAAATGACCCCCAAATATTTGCAGGATTGCACGTCTTTGATTTTGTCTTCTTCCAAGACTAGGTCACATATTTCATCTGTTCCCACTGAGAGATATTCACATTTTGTCATATTTATGTTTAGACCTGCCACCTCATATTCCGCATGCAGTTTTCTTACCATATAGCTAAGATCGTAGCTGTCTTCGGCAATTACTACCTGGTCATCCGCAAAGAAAAGTGTATATAGCGTGTTTTCCTCCACCGTTATTTCCATGTTTCTACATTTTTTTACCCATTTCACTAAGAATCTGTCCAAATAGATTTTAAATAAGGTGGGTGACAGACAGCAGCCTTGTCTTAGACCTTTTGTCGTTTTTTGAGTGGCGTTAATAAGAATTGGGTTTATTTTCAAGCTACCCATTTCTATCCATAGTTGGGAGATCGATACACTGTCATATGCTTTTTTCAAATCTTTTAAAGCTATATGGGTTTCTCTATTTCTCTGCACTCGTTTTTCTATTGCAATTTTTAATGTGAAAATATTATCCATAGTCTAGCGTCTGGCCCTAAATCCCGCTTGTTCTTCGGGTTGTTTGTCTTTAATATCATTTTCTATCAAGTTTCGTAGTACTTTTAAGTATAGTCGGCCTATAGTAGCAATCACTGCGATATCTCTATAGTTTTTAGGATCCGTTTTTGTGCCTTTCTTGTGTATTGGAGAGATATACGATTGTCTCCATTCTTCTGGAACTTCTCCGTTTAAGCATCTTTCGAATAATTTTCGGTTCATTTCAAACAGTTTTAATGATCCATACCTAATGAACTCTGGATGTATTCCACCTGGGCCGGTAGATTTTCTTAATTTCATTCCCTTAACTGCTTCTTTCACTTGTTCTATTGATATTTCTATTCTTCCTTCCACTTACACTTGTTCATTTGTCTATTTAAACCTTTCTCTTCTCTCTGTTAATAAGTTCTTTAAATGCTCTACCCATGTGTTCTCTTGTATTCTATTTATCATGACTAGGTTTTTTGTCTCATCGTTTGTTCTCATCGTTTTTATAGTTCTCCAGTTTTAATTTCTGACTATTGTAATTCATGCTCTTTCATCTTGGAATCAAATGATGCTATACATTAACTTCACAAAACACCATTGTCCATTCACCATTCTATCTCCTTCCATTTCATTCATTGTGCTTGGGAAACTTATAAGAACTGTATTCAATTAGGAGTAATTTTAATTACAAAGTTTTTTTTTCTTAGTTCCATGTTCATCATGTTAATGATGATGTTCGCTATCATGGCTTTATTGACAGCAGCTCTTAACAAAAATGTAGTTGATTTCCCGTACCATTGGTAATACTAAAAAGATATACCATTATGTCATTCTAACTCGAATGTGAATATTAAAATCTTGGCTGCATAGGATTTTTCTCAACTTCTATTGCCACACTCCTATTTTTATACTTATATACATGCCCTATATTTTATCCGATAGTACTTTATGCAATGCCGAAGAAGATTCATTTCTTAGAACGTCAAGTGCTTTGAGAATGAAAAGTTACTGCTACAGCTTTGTCTATGAGACTGGCAGATTTTGATGTTGTCATAGTTTTACCTGATACCGTGTACAAAAGATTATGCGAAGATTGGAGAAATGTTTTGTTTGCAGACGAGTTTTGTTTTACGAGATATCACCTCATGGTTACCAATAAGATATGGAGAACGTTATGGTATGGTTAATGGTATGACGCGGCATTTCTTTGGAAGCTGGTACGGACTTTGATACGTTAGGAGGAGGTGGCCTTAATGCTAATAGGTATAGTAGAAAATGTCTGAACGAATATGTGGTACCTTGTATGCATTTTGCTAATGTAGTCTAATACTCGGCTGTACATAGCCAGGGAAATATTGTAACACTTCAAGGATGTTGTTATACAGCCAGGTACTAGCCTGGCCTCCTAGAAGTTTAAACCTTAACCCTATAGAGTTGTGATGGAACAACTTAAAGAGTAGTCATGCAAAATTATGGCGAGTTTGGAACTGTAGTAAGGTTAGAACAGGTGCTGGTAAACGAATGGGAACAAATACCTTAAAACGATATTTCTCTTTTGGTTCAGTGTATACCAGAAAATATTACTGCTATTGTTTAGAATTCGAGAAGGAAATGCTCGATTTTATCATCCATATTTTAGAAATAATTTATTCCGGTTAATTTTGTGAGGCAGTGTATTTTAGGACATGCATTAATATCGCCATACCATATAAATATGGGTATATAATAATTTAATAAACATGAATAAGAAAAGGGGTAGCACAAAAAAAATATAATTATTAGAAAAAAATATTAAATTAATTAGTTTAAAAATGTTTTACACAAAATTACAATATACAAAAGTATAGTTTCTGCTTTATAATTTTTTTTAATCCATATTTATTAAGTCAATTTCAGATACATTTTTTCGTCTAACTCCCTTATTTTGAGATGGCCTTGTTAACGAAAATACGTTAATTTAGATAAATTAGCGGAAATTAAATGATGGTGTGATTGATGGGAGTTCCCTGAAGTTTTTGCCGGACTGCGACAATACACTATGTAATTAATGTAATCTATCAACGTTATTGCGCTATCAACTCCTGAAAAATTACTCCTACACGGCTGTCGGATAAACCTTGGAAACTTATCCAGTTATTCTCTCGTAATTAGTGAAAGAAAACTAAAGAAAGTCTATTATATTTATAAAAAATAAATGGAAGACAGTTTTTTTTCGTGATTAATCTAGTAATAAAAGAAGCAGAAAACTTGGTAGATGTTTTTTTTAAATAAAAAGTAAGTTATTTTTATATCTCCCTCATATTTTATCAGTTTTTTTGATGATTTTGATTATAGTTACAGCTATTGCTCCTAAAAATTATTCATATGTGTGTTACAGCTTAGATCCGCAAAAACGCAGAATCCCCATCGTGTTGAATGGCATCATAGAATAAAATCAGAACTTAGAAATCCAAAAACTTCTTGGTTGACAATTTTTGCTCAAATCTGTGCCTTCTATAAATTGCAAGGCAAAACAGATAAAATAACGAGATAGGGAATCTAAAATTGCATTCCATAACATTCATCTAAGCAAGAACCTTTCGTAAACTGGTTTCTTGTGTGTATATTCGTTTATACGTATTTCATCCTACCAAGATTCACCAGAGCGACTAGTACAGAAGCTCTATAAGTGAAATCAAATGTTTTCCGTCAGGGGAAGTAATAGTAGTAGTAGTATTAGAAATAGGACATCATAGAATTTTGAAATTCTTTGGCTACCTTCAAATTGTTTGTCATAGTATTTTTGTTCTTAAAAGTAGTTTTTATTTTAGATATTTGTGCCTCTTTATTGGAAAAAATATTTATTCCTTTTCTTTATGTCCCAATTTCAGTTATATTCCAGTCTCTTTCGTCAATTCGTCAGAGATTTTTATATAAGTAAGACAAATTTCAATTTTTGTTAGAAATTAGAATTTTGTTCATAACAAAATTAGTCTGAGATCATAGTACCTATTGTACTTGTCTGTGGAATTGTTCTACTTTTGTATTTTGTTTATCAACTAAAGATGCATGGATCTGAATATTATTTATAATAATTGTGTTTATGTAGGAAATATCAGAAATAGCTGGTTAATTCAATAAAATCCTAAACACCAAAATAAAATACATGATTGTAAAAAAGAAAAAAATCGATTAGCATAACTCATACATTATTATTAATTTAAAAGAGTGCTTGCTTTTTTAAGCACAGCTTATGAAACGGGAGCTCCAGTTCGAAAATTGCCACTCTCATTTTTTTATGTTTTGTTTATGTTTGACCTGTACTGCGTCATGCATAACATGGTGTTGTGTAAACATATTTTTTAAAAAGAGGGACCAATACCTTGTAAAGCAGGGAAACAGTCAATTTATCGATCTTCTAATTTTTTCTTTTATAACAGCAACTTCTTCTGAAACCCAGTAATTTTATCTGCCAATTGCAGGATATGAATATTTTTTCCATGCAAAGACTTATTAAGATCATTTAATTTGTTAAATATGTCACAAAGGTGTGCTAATTTTATTATAAACTCTGAATTAATAAAGCTCATCATCAGGTGATTCTGCATGTCGATACGTGTTAAATTCATTTCATAATTCGTATACACGTGCGAGTACGTTACCTTTGGACATCCAACGAAAGTTGCAAAATAATAAATTAAAGAGGTGTGCTCGGCCCCCATTTCTTCACAAAGTTTATGGAAAAGTCTTGATTTCACGGGTCGTGTTTTAATGTAGTTCACCACTTTAATAATGCTATCCATAACAACACGTAATTCAGGTGTAACATTCTTTGCTGCTAAGGCCTCTCTATGTATGACACAATGTCCATTTTACACTTGGAGCCTTGGTTTTTATGAGAGCTTGTACTCCTCCATACTGTCCAGACATCGCTCGGGCACCATCCGTACACACGCCTACACAGTTATCGCAGTTAATATTATTTTCAGTCATATATGAGTTTAAATCTCGAGTAAATCAGTAGCTTTACAGCTTTCACATTATTTTCTGCAAAATAACAAATCCTCACATATTTATATTTGTTACTTGTATGTACCGTACATAATATATCAATTTAGCATCATTATTAGTATCAGTCGCCTAGTCTAGTTAAATGGCAAATAAACCTGAATGTTTTTCCACAATTTGCTCATTAATATTTCTGCCATGTCATAAATACGGCAACTAACTGTATTATGTGAAAGAGGTACATTTTTTATTTCTTTAGCTGCCAATTCTCCAAACATCACTGTTACCATATCAACAGCTGCAGGTAAGATCAGTTCTTCACCGATCGTATGTGGTTTTTTACATATGGCAACACGGTAAGCTACCATGTAAAAAGTAAGGAATGCTTTGGTAGGAATTGATGCTCTTGAAACCAAAGCCGTGGTCTGATGTTTTAGTTCTCGTAATTTTCTTACAACAAAGTTTACCAGGGCTTAACAAGGGTTTAACAAGGCTTACCTTGTAAATGCTCTCTTGACTGTGAGTTGATTCCAAGTGCCGTCTTTTGAATATAAGTATCCACTGTTGATAGCAAAAAACTCCGCGTGCACAATAAAACAAAACAAAAGCTTGACTAAATGACATAACACGCGGTACAGTAGAGAACACGGTGGAGGGGAGCTGACCGGCGAAACAGAATGCGCCCGGCGCGTACTCGACTCCAGTGTTGCCAATGTCCGGACAATTATCCGATTTTCGGATAATTTCATGGACCATCGGATAATGTTCGGATTGAACAATTTTTTAAATAATTGAAAGGTCTATCGACTTGATGTTATATTTTTTATTTGATTTATTTATTAATACATATATTTTATACTCCTTTAAAATCAAATAAATATATTTTCTGTATTAAAAATTTGCGCTGACACGCGACGCCTCTGGGACAACGCAGCGACGCACAAATTGGGAAGCATTGGGAAGTATATCTTATATTAAGCAAACGGGAGATTCTTAGCATTATCTGATTATCAGCACTATAACACCAGTCCGGTACGGATGACTGAATTGTTTAGGTTGCGTGAGAGAACAATGTCCCATGAAAAATATTGCAATGGTTTTTGGATTTACTTTTCGCATCACGCTATAAAGACCGTATCACTAATTCAGTTCCGCTCCCTATTCCTTAGTACTTTACCATCTTGAAAGTCACTTTCTTCCTCCAAAGCTTGATTTTGATACACCTCTTCACCTATACATTTACATAACCTAATTTATTGTTTATAATTTTGTTAATAAAATTTTTGTCTTTAATTTGTTAACAACCAACTTTTATATTGACAATAGTAAGAATAGTTTAATTACGATTTTTTCTCAATTAGTTTGTATAAAACTCATTTAGCTTCAAATCTGCGTCCGTTTACTGGTTAATTATATCTTTAAATCATCTCATAACTTCGAACATTAGTGGAAGTACATATTATCTTCTAACATTTTAGATAGAAATTTTTTTACAGTTTTGTATAGTAAATATAAATACCATTAACACACAAACGTTGTACATCCAATATTGAAAGTTAATAGCACTTTTTCCCATCCCAAATCGATTCGGAACTCGCTCCTGTTAGTAGAAAGCAGAATAAAATTTATTCGTGGATCGTGAAGCATTGTCGACAAACGCGAACAAAAAACCCATACTTTCCCTTCAATCCACCACGCCCCTGAGTGACAAGATGCTTAAGAGCTGTAGATTTATATCTACAGGGGTACAAATACAACAACAGTAGGACAGGTCATTTATGGAGTTTGGAATTTGCAGTATATTTACCAATATTTGATTTTAATTTCTGCTAATGATTTTAATAAAAAGGCTGTTGAGATACTACAAACTTATCACTCTAGTATATGGAGCAGACGCTGTAAGTCTACACCAATAGAACGACAACAACGTTATTACTATTAAAGATGATGGATACTAAAAATGATGGGTTGATAAATTAAAAAAATATGGAAGTATCGCCGTGCAGGTTGTTTTGGAAAATGCCTATATTGCTTTTCTCATCTTTTTATCACTCCTTTTTATTTTTGTTTTTAAGTTAAGTTTTTAAGTTTTTAAATAAGTAATTTGTAAGACTTGTCTCCAGATTTAAATAGAAGATCGAATCCACAAGCTTTTATTTCTTTAAATTTATTTTTATAAGCTGCTGCGACTAGTATGATTTTGTCACTCATTATTATTCAATTGTATTGTCTGCTTATTAAGAAATTGAGAGGCCATACTGTTTCCAACCAATCAATCAATCGGGGGAGTCGGCTTCTTATACACAAAACACTTGCAGATGACATAGTAATTACAAGAAGTATATCCACAAGAGTAGCCTATTTAATCGTAAAGCTAAACCGAATGTATAAAATAAAGATTATTCAGGTATACGCACCAACAACAGACCATCCGGATGAGGAGATTGAAGACTTCTACGATGACATCTCTGCGGCACTGAAAGAAACACTAACACACTATACGATTATATGCCACGACTTTAACGCAAAGATCGGTCTAAAGCAGGATGAACAGGAAACAGCACTAGGTAAATTTGGATCCAAAGGCAGAAACAAACGTGGACAAACACTACTAGAATTTCTATTACAACAAAATCTATACCAGATGAATAGTTTCTTCTCTAAAAAAGATCACAGAAGATCGGACGTGGAAAAGCCCAGATGGTAATATCAAAAACGAGATAGACTACATAATTACTGACAAAAAATATATATTCAACGATGTCACAGTTCTTAATAGCTTTACCACAGGCAGCGATCATAGAATGGTAGGAGCCAAACTAAAATTAGACTTAATAACAGAAAGATCCAAAATGATTAGGAAGAAAGCCAACCCAATATGGAACGACCCAACGAATTTAAATGAATATCAAGGCAATATCAATAAAATCCTACAACAAAATGAATGCATGAATAATGTAAATGCCCTAAACGAAAATATCGTAGAAGCTATTCGAGGGGCTCAAGTAAAATTCTGCCCTAAAAGACGCCAAGACGAAAAAATAACCATTGAAACAAAGCAACTAATGGAAACTAGAAGAAAAATTAAAGGAAAAGAAAGCATTGACGAAGAAGAACTGCGAAAAATTAACAAAGAGGTATCGAAAGCTATAAGGAAAGATTTAAGGAAATTTAAGAATGAAAAAGTCAAGCGAACTATAGAAGAGAATAAAAGTCTGAAAGTCCTGAGAAGACGACTAAACAATGGAAAATGCGAAATACACAAACTAAAGAACAAAGAAGGAGTCCTCACATCAAATAGAGAAGAACTACTACACATAGTTGAAGACTTCTATCAAGAACTATACACAAGCCAAAGAGAAGACCAAAAGAACTTGGAAGCCGCCGCATCACGCAAAATTATCAACCAGGGTTCAGAGCTCATGCCAGATATCACACTAAGCGAAATCCAGGACGCAATGAAAAAGATGAAAAACAACAAAGCGCCAGGAGAAGATGGAGTCGTAATTTATATATATAAAAATCGAATAAAGCGTCTATTACAGTTACGGCCCTCCCCCATGTCGACATTGTAATTGCAACCCATGACCTCCCTTTTTAAAATTCGATGTTATTTTTGGATTTTTTAAAATAAACTCTAAAACTTTATTTACGAATGTATCATAACAGAAATAAATAATAAGCTGCCCTTTGGTAGAAGCTAGTAAAAAATTATATTTATAAAGTCAATAGCGACAAATTGGCCTCCCCCTTACTATCATATATTATCGTAATAAGCAAAGTTCCCCCTCCCTCTTCTCTACGACGTAGACTATGGATGTTCCCTAGGGTGAATGTAAGCTGAAGTACTTTCAGGTAGGTGTGGAATTCTCTATATTGGCAACCATGTCCTTACTGCAGTTTATTCCGTGTATGTTCCCTGTGGAGTGAACGCATGCTTCGGAAATATTTCCTTGCCATCGAATTATGAAAGAAAAACAAATATATAGAAGAAAATGTGGCAAATGGCAAAGATTAAATGCATATAATTATTATTAATATAAATTAGTTAAATTAATAATAGATTCTAGCTACATAATACGCTTAATACGGTTGAAGATAAACGTGGCTTGGAGGTTATGTAAAAAATTAATTCAAAAACGAATATTATAAGTCACTGAATATTGGTGAAATATCACACATAAAGACATCAACTTAACCCAATGGAGATTTAATCATATAGATGAGTTTGAAACAGAAATTCCGCTTTAAATAGATGTAAGGTATAGAAAAAATATTTTTCCACTTCTGCATTGAAGTGAAACTAACATGACCGAAGTTAAGAGTTGCCAACTGACAAATATCTTGTATCCACTTTTGAGTAGGTCATAGATATTTTATACATGTTTATGGTATAGATACGGGGTATGAATTCCGGAATGGAACTGAAATAAATAAAAATTTTAAATAAAGATTAAATGAAACATTTAGTAAATAGAAGAGTTGAGCGCCAACTATTATTAGAAGAAAAATGGTAAAACAAAACACAAAACCAACAAATGAATAAAATTAAGAAATAGGAATAAAATAATTATTTGAAGAAAAATACCAAACATGTGAGAATTATAACGTTACAACTCCCATTATTCATGATTATTCCTCTTTTTCTAATAAAAGAAGTATGCAAAACTAAAGTTTATTTAAGCCATTAATACCGAGAGGTAGAAATTTTTGTGTTGTATGTTTCCGACAATGAGCCTGTCAAAATCTTCCCGAGCGTATGTGTTATACCATTTTTAATGGTATTAAGCCGTGTTCACCGTGTTTAAGTTGGTACAATTCTAAGTAAAATATGTTAACATTTGTGCAAAAATTTTTTTTTATTAAACTGTAATATATAATTTAATACGCATATTAACTAGACAAATTATGATATACTTATTATTCTATGTTTGTTTCAGGTAAGCCCTACCATAGATCAGGTAATCTGCTACAGATTTTTTTATTTACTTAAGTTATATGTTATATGTTAAATAATTGGTTTATTAATATAGATTAGTTTTCTAAAATTAAAATTCTTTTTATTATCGATAATAATCAAAAAACATACTACTACACATTGGATTCTAAGAAACCCAGGCGCATAAATCGTTTGATTAACTCGCACATGCGCGTTTTTTTATCCGTTTTACGTACATTTAATTTAGAGCCAACCTGGTTGAAAGACAATAGCTACGTCTTCTTCTTCCTCTTCTTCTCCTTCTTCTTTTTATATAGACATGATTCTGTCTGTTTTTCAATGTGCCGCCAGTAAGTTGTCGTTCCATCGTTTTCGTGGTCTTCCTACTGATCGTCTTCCTATTGAGGAACCGTCTCTTGCCGTCTTTACTACTCTATTTGTTGTCATTAGGCTTATATAATCGTTCCATTCTACTCTTCTATTTCTTACCCAGTTCTTGATGTTCACCACCTTGCATCTACGTCGTATATCTGTACTTCTAGCTCTGTCCCATACGGTCTTACCATCAATTTTTTAAGTGTTTTCCTCTCTGCTGTTTCTAACATTATTCGTCTGATGACTGTTTTGTAAATTCTGCCTTTCGTTTCTTTCCCGATATTTTTATTTGTCCATATTGTTTCATTTAGACAGCCTGCGGCTCTGTTTGCTCTATTCACTTGATTTTCCACTTCGGTTTCGAGCTTTCCCTAGCTAGATAATATGATGCCTAGATATTTAAACTCCATCACTTGTTCTATTATCTGGCCTTCCAGCTCCAATTTACATCTTAGTGAATTTGCTGTTGTAACCATGCATTTTGTGTTTTTTGGGGAAATTAACGTGTTAAATTTTCTGGTGGTTATATTAAATTGGTGCAGTATATATTGTAAATCATCTTCACTTTGAGAGAGTAGTATTGCTTCGTTTGCATAGCAGATTATTTTATGTTATTTTTCTCCCATTTGGTATCCTTTTTTAGTTCTTACTTTTTTTTTTATTTCATCCATAATCAGGTTGAACAATAAAAGACTAAATGAATCTCCCTGTCTTACCCCATTGCCAGTTTCAGTAGGGTCGGTTAGTTCTTCTTCTACTTTTACTTTCATTGTGTTGTTTTGGTAGATATTTTCGATCGTTTAGATTATTCCTAGAGGTATCTCTCTTGCGTACAGTAAGTGGATAACGTCTTTTAATTTAAAAGACTAGCTACGTCAAATTCGTTAATTCTAGACTTTGTTTTTTGCGATTTGAGTGGAGCTGTGGTACTTCAGACCCTAGAATGCTGTTAAAGGTTGTTAAAATATCTAGGTGATTTTTTTGATATTGGCTAGTATACCAAATTTTAAAAGAGAAAATTGTCGTCCACTCACGAAAAAATAGTTACAATGGGGTGTTGGTAATCTGAAGAACATTCTAAAGCTGATAATGAACAGCTTTAGAAGAACAGCTAAGAAGATAAAGAAGAATAAAGGGACTCTTGTAACTCACAAATAAAAGTAGCCAGTATATTGGGAAATAATGGACATATTTAAACGTTACAGACCTCAGTACGTAAAGGACGTCCAAGAATAGATAATATTTGCCTGTTTTACATTTGCCTGGTCCAAAAAAAGAAGCACGCAAATTTAAAACCCTTTTGAATCATGGGCTTTACTATTTAACAAGGATTTGAGACATTATTGGGCTCTATATAAATCAAGAAATTCTTAGAAAGTGTTAGAGTAGCTTGCCTCAAAGTTATCAGAAACCAACAAACACAATAAATCTCAAAGCATTTAGATTTGCTGTATATCGCTACAAGGCTATCAATAGTACGCAATATGTTAATACCCCAAAATTTAGAATAATTGTAACATTTTTATCCAGACACAGATATACAATTACTGAAAAAAAAAAACATCACCCAGGAAAAAAACACATAAAAACATCTATTATCATACTTTCGCATAAAAATTTTTAATATAAAAAACGAAAAAGATTGATAGTAGATGAAATATTGCAGATAATGGATGAGCGAAGGGAATTAAATGGTAGAAATATCAATAAATAAATAAATTTGCATAATAATATACTACTGGAAATGTACGCAAATTAAAACACTATAACTCAAACATGACGATATTTATATGCACAAAACTTATTAAAAAGGGAGAAAACATCAGAAAATAACGCAATACCAGCATATTTGGATAAACAAGAATGAAAGAAAACATGCAAGAATTATTCGAAGATACAGCAAGAACACAGACTGAAACAGACAATCCATAAAGCCAAGACATAACTAATAAGGAGGTTAGAATTGTCATTGAGTGGAATAAAGATGGGAAATCACCAGGATCTAATAAAGTGCATGGTGAAATGTTAATTTCCAAAAAAGCCAACGCTAGGAAATGTGAAGAACACAGGTTCATTCGTATGATAAGCCATATGCTTAAGGTACTCCTTACTATCATTGACTCCCTATTTATTTATTATATACACCTTATTTTATATACTTTTATTATTACTTTATTATACTCCCTATCTTATATACACCAAATTAGAAGAACACCTAAGTGAAGTTTATTTTATTTCAGAGAAAGGCACGGAACGAGGAAAGCATTTTTCAGTTTGCAAGTGCTAATGACGCAGGGATATCAACTGCAATATGTTTGCATTTGAGTGTTTAAAAAATTTTGACAAAGTACCACATAGAAAAATAATCAATATCCTAAAAACATCAAAAATCGATGCTGAGGATTTAAGGTAATATCTTAAACTTATATTTGCAACAAAAAGCAACGGTGCGATTGAAAAATAAACTGTCCAAGGTCATTATTTTTGGAAAATGAGTTCGATAAGGATGTATACTATCACCAGCACTGTTTAACATATACTCTGAGAGAGGGTATTATAGTAAATGGTCAACTTATAAACAATATTAGATATGCAGACGATACAGTGTTGCTGGCAGATAGTGCGCAGGGGCTACAAAGAATGGTAGATAATGCTCTAAAAATTGTTATAAAACTAAATTTTAAAAAGAAAAAATAATGCTCATTTGTAAGAACACTAACATAAACGCCGAAAATACAGTAAACGATACACCGTGGAGAAAATATGTTATCTGGGTAACAATATTAAGGATACCTGGGATTATAGCTTTGAAATAAAAATTCGTATTGAAAAAACAAAAAACTCTTAACGGTCTAAGAAAGATTCTTTGTTATTTATCTTTAAGTATTAATATAGGTATGCATAAGAATTCATAGATGTCACAAATGTCCTCTAGAAAGCTGGAGCCTTACAGAATATGCCATGAAACGCATAGAGGCATTCGAAATTATGGTGCTATCGACGTATATTAAGAGTTTCATATATACACCATACAATTAACATAACTATGCTCGAGAGGTAACGAAAAGGAAAAGACACTGCACAGTGTAAAGAGCAGAAAATTAGCTTACTTTCGTCAAAGTATGCCTAATAATAAAAACCGACTTTTACAGTTAATTCTAGAAGTCAAGATTTGGGGCAAGATGAGGCCCTGGATAGGGCCCTGGATGCAGAGGTATATCCTGGCTGACCAATCTTAGGACATGGACTGATCTATTTTGAGCTGCAGTGAACTGAATAAGATGGGTCAGTGTGATAGATAACATCATAAGATGATAGGCACCATTAAAAAGAGAGTAATATTCTGCCCCAAACTTGATATGATCATCAGATAGAGACAATTCAAGCGAAATGCTCCAATTGAAGTGTTGAGACGAAATTCCCTATTTCGATCCCGAGGTTTAAGTGATACTATTGCCACCCTTATGAACATATATAGAAATATTATTAATATGTTCGTTAAGTTCAATTATCTGTTTTATAAGAACATTTTATTTATTGTAACTGCTGTACTACAGACTTTAAATAATGTACGAAGTTATAAAAAAATATTTAACGTAAAAGACAAGTAAATAAATGACTAAATGACTGAAAAGTTTATATTACTTAAAACTATAAAATAGTTATTTCTGTTTTCGTAAGCAATCAAAGAAGTATTGCTATGTTATGGATCCGCCTCTTAAAACCGAAATCGAAAATAACGTCACTCTGCCACTCCGTTGGTAACCATAACGATCCAATACTTTTTGCAAACCAAATCCTTATAAATTGCCGGACATATTTAAAATGTCAGCATACATGGCTCGGAATAATCTCGTACGTCATGCACACTCTTCGTCTTTTGTCTCTTTTAAAGCCATAGGAAAATTCTAAAAGATTGTTTTGTCTGAAAACGCCGCTTTGACTGATGGTTCTTTTATCACGTCATAGAATACGAGAGAATAAAGCTAACGGCAAGCCGAATTTTTATTTCGGAAAGCCTAAAGCGTATTCAGGAGAACATTCTAAAGCGATATTCTTAAACTTTATTATTAATAGGTTTAAATAATAAAAAAGGTAGCATTCTTATTCTGAAAAAATACGGCGGTTTTTTAATGGTGAAAATATTTTTATTTTCTTTAATAAACAAAGAATTGCGACCAAATTTGCAATTTTCAGATTTTATATTCATAGCTTTTCCTTATATTTAATTACATATTTTTTGGGTCTTATTTTAAATAAATTGGATGATGTCAAGATGCATACGGAGTACTAATGTTTTGTTACAAAATTTTGTCGGTTTTACATACACTTTGGGTCTCACTTTCTCCAAGAGGAAAATTCACTTATTCCAAATACCTACGGTATTAAAATGACTTAGATCTGGTTAGACTTCTTTGGTGTTATGACGTCCTAGGTGACATGGTATTCTGGATTATCTCCAAAAAATTTTGTAAACAATTGAACATCGAGAATAGATTGATGTTCACTCAGACCCACTGTTTAACGTTTTTTATGAGGTTTTTCTGGATGAAATCAGTAGTAAAAAAATAATACTATTTGGGTCTATTCTATTCTCCATTTTGTCTGTATTCAAATTTTCGTAGTTGTCATTCTCAATCATACTGTCAGGAATATATTGATAATAAGAGAGATGATTGGTTTGGAGAGAAGTCCTAGATTGTAAGCTTTGGTTGATGAAAAATCTTGCCTACTGAAAAATACACAAAATTAATATTTAATATAAACAAGTAAGCACAAGTAAAAAGTCACTTAAAAAAAAGAAACAAAACTAACTGTCCATGTATGCTTTAGTGTATTATTGCCAAGTAATAACCAGCACCTCCCAGTAGTACTAAATATGTTAAAAGTTAATTCTAGCATTTCACAACAAATCGGTAAAGTTGCATATTCGGGGTTTATAAAATATAAATTAACTAGCTTTTAGCAAACTAAAATTAAATTTTTTTATTTAATAACAAATAATTAACATATATAGATAATCGAAATTTAAAACTGGACTTCGTATAAATACATATTGCATCAACATCGTCCTGAATTTGACGATTTACCTCCACAGAACAGATAATTCGATTTATACTCATACAGAATACAAATTATTTGAGTTACAAACAAATGTCCAGTTTTTTATATATTCTATTGACTCTTCGGTTGCCAATAATAAGTCTTTATGGTTCCCTGCGTATGCCCTGCATGGGCAATCTTGTATTATGTGCTTGAGCGGCTGTCTCGCAACATCATTATCACAGGAAGTCGGGGAAAGTTTACCCCATCTGTAGAGGGAGCCTGCACCCATTCCGCAGTTTGTTCTGATTGGACTAAGTGTTGCCCAAATCTTACGGGGACGTTTAAATCTCTATCAGGTCTATCTATGATGTCCAGTAAACTATGGTAGTACGGATCTATTTTTCCTTTTCACTCTTCTCTTAATCGGGCATTTAAGTCAAAATTGGAATGATGTAGCGCTTGAGCGGATTTCAGGGAAGGTAACTTGGATCAGGTATCCAAAATATCGTTGTGGACTAAAATGCATGTTCGCGACGTAGGTTGGGTAAAGCTATTTGAAGGGTAATTAACCCCTTTGAGAGGGTGTGCATAATTGTGTCTATTATTCACCATAGTATTCTGCCACCGGCTATATGGCCAACAGTTGATTACCTTAAAGTAGATGGTGTTGACTTCCATACAGAGTTTCTGGACTATGTTGTTACGTGTTTTTAGTTTTTTAGTTTTGCTGATGTTTCTGTCAGGTGCTCTCTGGATAAAAGCGTTCTGTCTGGAGTAACCATAAGTTGTTTTGAGTATTTATTGTGTTTTCTCTATTTGCTAGCTGTTGTTGAGATGAAAAGTTGATACGTCAGTTTTTGTAGTACTTATTTATAAACTTCATTTCGTAAAGTGTTCGCTGAGGATGTATAGATCATTCGTGAGAGGATTTTCGGTAGTTTCTAAGGATTTGTGGCTAGTTACAGGGGACCAAGGGAGCATATCCAAACTTGCAAGAGTTGGTTGCAGGCGTATCAGCAATGTAGGCCAAAAACTTAAGAGCCCCAGCAAACACACTGTGGAAGACCATTATGAATTTTAATCTGTTTGCTCATATTCTTTACCATTGTTACTTGGAAGGTTCTGTTTGTTAGCATGTTGTCAATGAGGTTGATTATATTTTTGCAGGAGATAATACAGGCCAGTTTATACAGGGTGTCCAGCAACTTTCCTGATAAACGAAGACCTATGATTCCTCAGATAATTTTAAGACAATTTAACCTAATTCAGCTAGTCCAAAAATGTTTCCTAAGGAAGCTAGAGCTCTTTGAAAATTGCACTTTGTAATTAGTTATTTTTTAATACCTCCAAAAGGCTTCTAGTTAAAAAAACAAAAACTGGTACGATCATTTATCATCCAAAGTTAAATTAATTTCATTAATTCCGAATTTTGAGTACTGGTCATAGGCGTCCGTTTTGGGGAGGTCAACGGTTATTATAACGCATAACTTTTTTGTCTTAAAGTTTTAAGCATTGGTTTTACTAGATCTTTAAATTTTCAGATATTCTAGTACTAAAAGGTAGTCTTACTTAATTAATTTAATAAAAGGTACTTAATTAATTTTATAAATTAACTTTTGTTTCAATAAATGCATCATACAATTCGTAAAAAAAGTTTGGGAAAAGAAACAAAAAACCAAATTTAAACAAAATTTTATTTAAAGGGTCTTAAAAAAAAGACAGAAGAACAAGTATTAAAAGTAGATAGATAAAAAAGATGCTCGATGTTGATGACCATTGGTCTTTATGCATAAATTTAATGCAGGAAAATTTCCTTGTAGCAGTGCTTGTACCTTTGTAAAATGAAAAGGATATTAATTTTCGTTGTGTAAGATATTTCCTACGGAAGATTCTGAAATTGTCGGATACATGGCAGATAGTCGTCGAATGCTAATTTCTGGATTTTCCTCAACTTCTATTAAAATAACAACTTCATGTGCTGTTACATTACCATATTTCCCTCTTTCATTATTTTTGGGACCAATGAACGTGTTTCTCTTAATCGTTGACGAAGAGCTGTAAATGTTGAATGAGTGGGATCACGATTGGTGAATTTTTCAGGGTATTTACGTTGTGTTGCTAGAGCTTTACACCACATGTCACCTAAACTAAAGCATATCAGCGTATTCCTCATTCGTAAAAATTATTGTTGTTGAATTGAAATTGTTATATTTGAATGCCACAAAGTAAAAAATTATAAGAAGAACTTCGCGAATTGACCACAATTTGACAACGAAAAACGTAGGTTATATTTCTGTTGACAGGTCCTCGGTCAACTAGTGCAAAAAATATTAATTCAAATTTCTAAAAAAAAAACGATACATTTTCAAATCTTTTTTTACGGAAAACGGTTTATCCTATTACCTTAGGGTAAGAGTACCTTTTAGTACTAATAGACCTAAAAATTTAATAATCTAGTATCACAAATGCTTAAAAGGTAAAGACACAAAAGTTATGCGTTTAAATAACCGTTGACCTACCAAAAAACAACGCCTATGATCGGTACTAGAAATGTGCAATTGATGAAATCGATTCTGGATGATTTTGAACTCTGGATGATAAGTAATCGTACCAGTTTTCGGTTTTCTAAATAAAAACCGTCTTGAGGTATTTAAAAAAAACTAACTAAAGGCGCCATCTTCAAAGAGCTCTAGCTCCCTTAGGAAGCACTTTCGGACTAGGTAAATTGGTTAAATTGTCTTAAAATGATTTGAGAAATTTCCGGTCTTAGTTTGTCAGGAGAGTTTCTGGACAACCTGTATATTAATCTATCGTATATTGCTGTTCGATTTGTGAATGTTGCGGTTGTTTTTGTTTCTTTTTATAACTAGCATACAAGAAAATTTTTAGTGATGTAATGGTCTCTATAGCTGTAAAGAGGATGAAAGTATGCTGAGACTAAGTTTGTTTAACATAAGCTTTTCTAATAGTTTATATACCGTGCTGAGTAGGGTTGTATCTGAGTGCCTGATTGCCTGAGTAAAGTATATCAGTGTAGAACATTGCA